>NW_019203330.1:0-100 GCF_002260705.1 Seriola dumerili
TAAATTAAAAACTATTTTATTTTAGTAGAAACAGTCTCAGACTCTGTCAGTGTGTAAATGATTGATGATGATGTTCAGAGTCAAACCAACACAAGACTCT
>NW_019203331.1:0-119 GCF_002260705.1 Seriola dumerili
CATAGTATAGTATGGCATAAAGCGTCAAAAAAACATCAGCATTAAAAGGTCATAAAAACATCATAGTAAGGTAAAAAATCAAACAACATAGTATAGTATGGCAAAAAAATGCCAAAAAA
>NW_019203332.1:0-107 GCF_002260705.1 Seriola dumerili
TAGACAAAGTAATCACACAAGATGAACAAATTAACACTTTCAGTTGGCACACTAAGTTAAAAGTCTCGGTGTTGATACATAAGAAGATATATTTGTGGTTTTAAGAA
>NW_019203333.1:0-117 GCF_002260705.1 Seriola dumerili
GCTCTCCCTCTCCAAGCTGAATATAAAAGTGTAGGCCTATTGTTAAATGAAAACAATAAGAGAAAAAAATAGACGCGCGAATACCACAAAATAGAGAAATTATAATAATTCCTATGG
>NW_019203334.1:0-111 GCF_002260705.1 Seriola dumerili
CAGCCTTCTGAGTCGCTCCCTTCCGAAAGGCCGCCATGGACAGTCTCTCAAATGCTGCCGGGGGACATGGTGAAATTCTGTGTTTTAATAATTTCCAAAAAAATTTCACGA
>NW_019203335.1:0-927 GCF_002260705.1 Seriola dumerili
AAAAAAAAAACGTGTTGACGTAACTGAATGTAGGTTTGAGGTTAACTCTGTATGCTTGCAGTTTATCTTAGCTAATTGTCTGCTCTACTTATCACTCCAAGACAATGATCTCAACAGGATCAGCCCTGCCTTTTAAACAAGACCAGCTGAGGAACACATTCAACCAGGAACAAAGTAGACAAGGGTGTGTATTAGGCAGTAATGGGTACACATTTGCTTTACATGAATGTTAAAACACGAAAAGGTACACAAGAAGAAGCCAAACAGCGGTTTCAGAACAGTCTCTCAAGTACTTTCAAAGGGGAAATGTTTGACAATGGCCACATGTGGCCTGTATCTTTGTTTGTTGTATCTTGTACTCTTGTTTGCACATTGATTTTATCCTAATCAGTATTTCAAAGGTGTCCAAGTGCCTTGTGTTTCAACTGAAATATATCACACAGTATATTAAAAATATTTACGCAAATGTAAAGTGTATAAATGTTTTTTTTTCATTACATTTTAGAAAACTGAATTTTAATAACTTGACAACAGATGTGATTTGTACATCAGGGCCACTGCAACACTTTCTAAGAATGTCGCCAGTGTTAATGACTATGACAATGACTAGTATGTCAATAAACACAAACGGATGAAAGAAAATCTACCTTCAATATCTCCTGTTGTCTTCGTGTGTCTTTGTGTCAATGTGTGGATAAAGTTTCATCACTTTTGACTTATTTTCTCAACAAACAAAACAAGAATAAAGCAAAAAATAAAACTGAGAAAAAGTAATAAATCATGAAAAAGGTGGAAAAATAATGTTGAATCTCACCCATCATGTTGTCCAAATAAGTTTAACAGGTTTATCAAGTTCAATAAAAAGACCTGAGACATGTTGCATAATATTCGCAAAGTGAAATCTCCACTGAAATGTTGGGTTTTACA
>NW_019203336.1:0-160 GCF_002260705.1 Seriola dumerili
AATCTTTATGCTCCCTAGCAAATTGAAGCCTTTTTTTCCCGGTTAGCCTCACTGATTAGTGGTTTTCTTAAGGCTACACAGCTGTTCAGTCCCAATCCCTTGAGTTCCCTTCGCATTGTGCGTGTGGAAATGCTCTTACTTTCACTATTAAACATAGCCC
>NW_019203337.1:0-178 GCF_002260705.1 Seriola dumerili
AAACTCTCAGGAATCAAGACCCCGGTCAGTTTAGTCGTTCTGAAGAGAGGCTGGTGCGAGTGATGGATTCCAATACTTTAAATATTTCAAAAAGTTCCTGTAATTCTGTGAACATTAAACATTAAACTTCACATCTGTGTGTTGTGTTCTTCTCTCCAGTGGATATAACTCTGGATCC
>NW_019203338.1:0-182 GCF_002260705.1 Seriola dumerili
AGCATGGGGCCGTACGTACGCTATCAGCACATCCTTAACATGTACACAGTAAAGAGCAGAGCTGGCCAAAAGCCAACCTGTAAATTCCTCTAATGACAGATGTACTGGACATAAACATATACATTATGCAAGCATGAAAATAACTGAAATCGTTGTGGCTCTGTGGTGTAGCCCTTCGACTG
>NW_019203339.1:0-447 GCF_002260705.1 Seriola dumerili
CTCTCTGAGTGATCATGTTACAGTAAATACAGCTGAAATTACAGCTCAGTCTTCACAGTTATAAAATCAGGATTTCACCAGAGGCGGTCCAGACAGACACTAGATTCTCACCTAGTCTTGTTTTTATGAACAATGAAAAAAATGACTATAATTGCTGCTATAATTTAAAAACTGTGCTAATATTGAAATGCTTTGAGAATTAACTACCCAATCAGCAGGACTAGAAAAGAACATTGTTTCCCACTGTTTCCAGCACACTATCAGAGAACATCTTACCAATACGTTCAGTATCACCATATTTGCGATTTGCAATATGAATAAATTAATATTTCCTCATTATGTTGACAAAAAACATGATTTATTTCCAATTACATTTCCTTCAAAGTATCTTTGCTGTCACATTCATTAATACAGTGCTGGTCTTTTTGAATTTTGACTTCTGTAAAA
>NW_019203340.1:0-110 GCF_002260705.1 Seriola dumerili
AGAACTGTTCACCTGCTTTGCATACAGTCAGAATCAAAGATTCTAATAATGGTACCACTGAACCAGTTTTTCTCTGTTATCCTCCAGGTATGTGGGATTGTAATCAGGTG
>NW_019203341.1:0-105 GCF_002260705.1 Seriola dumerili
CCTCACACAGGTTCTTCAACACCAGGTTACAAGGTGGTTTAGACTTTGAAGATCTTCTGTTACAAGCTGGACACAGTCGACCTGGTTTCTCTCTCCACCAGCTCT
>NW_019203342.1:0-105 GCF_002260705.1 Seriola dumerili
GGGTGTCTTGAACTACATGCGTGAAAGAGAGAAAATTTAAATGTAAGCTCTTGTCTACACTTGTCATTTATTTTACTTTTATTCAAAGAAATGTTGATAATCATA
>NW_019203343.1:0-901 GCF_002260705.1 Seriola dumerili
TCTAACATGACCCCAGCTTAATGATATTATAGAGAAATAACAGGAAATGACATAAGGGCCTGAACATAATGGTAGGAGGTATTTCTGTAGCCAAGTTAAGTGAGAACTATCAGGTTTATTAGTGGAGATACTTTATCCTGGTATTTACAACTGTGACTCTGAAATCATGTCTTTTCTTTTTATTTCAGTGAAATTCTTGCCACAAAGTCGAACTTGTTTTTACTGTGTTTTAGATTTGAGACTTTGAGTGGATGTTCATGTCCAGAGTGGTTGAGTGAGTGAGTGAGTGGTTGAGTCAGTCCAAGTAAGGAAACCTATGTTTTCAGCAACGACTGTCAGTCACTGTCTTTATTCTGTCAGAGTGAAAGTGTCAGTGTCAGCTGCCATGTTTTTCACCATGTGTCTCTGGTAAAGTCAAGTGTAGTCCAAGTGTCGCCCCTCTAAATGCTTATCTAAAGGTAAGTCAACATGTGGGTGTCGTGTCTCTAAGCACCTGAGTCGCTTTTAGATCAAGGTCATGAAGTCAGTTTTCCAGGACTAACGGCTCCATTTGTCCAACACAGCAGCTGTATTCATTACATGTAATACGGGCGTTGCAGTCTGCAGTGTAGACTCTCCTCACACATTACAGTAACAGCACTGAAATATTTACTGATAGGTCTATATGAGAATTTGAATTTTAAGTGGACTTAGAATAATGACTCAACATGTCTGTCTCTCTGTCTGACTGTACCAAAGTCTTTCTGTAATTTCTTCCTTTACTTGACTGTTGTTCAACTTACTTTATTTAACTTGTCTTTTCAGAGCCGGATGCTTTGTCTAGCTCTAGTGGATCCTCCACAGGGAGTGTAGACAGCTCCAAACCACTGATGAAAGGTAACTAGTGGCTCTGTCTGACACA
>NW_019203344.1:0-117 GCF_002260705.1 Seriola dumerili
ATGCCTTACTATACTATGACGTTTTTTTGCCGTACTATACTATGACGTTTTTTGACTTTTTTATACCTCACTATACTGTGACGTTTTTTGACACTTTTATGCCTTACTATACTATGA
>NW_019203345.1:0-127 GCF_002260705.1 Seriola dumerili
GTGGACTGTGCCGATCGGGTGTCCGCGCTAAGTTCGGTAGCGATATGGTGCTCCTGGGGGAGCCCGGGACCACCAGGTCGTCTAAGGAGGGGTGCACCGGTCCAGGTCGGAAACGGAGCAGGTCAAA
>NW_019203346.1:0-151 GCF_002260705.1 Seriola dumerili
ATTTCAGTTTCATTTTTCTCTTTCTCTTTTTGCTTGGAGACACAGGCAGTGTGTTTGCTCTAATCCGTCAACATGCGCGCCGGAATGAAAATCAACACATTCTGCTGCCAGACATCCAGTGAGTTCCTGGCCTGAGCCTTTGTGGTACACG
>NW_019203347.1:0-194 GCF_002260705.1 Seriola dumerili
GCTGCAGTCGGGTGTTTTTGTGCTGCTGCAACAGTCGGTCTAGAGGCATTTATTTTTTGTTGTTGTGCTTGAACTCATTAGATTATGGAAGTCAAAGGTTAAGCTCACTGTCACCTCATGTTCCATGGTCATTTCTTCTAATTTGGCCATGTGGTGGTAATTCTTGTTTTTATTTTATTTTTTAAAGACTTCCA
>NW_019203348.1:0-110 GCF_002260705.1 Seriola dumerili
CATAAAAAGTGAAAAAAGTCAGTATAGTAAGGCATAAAATGAAATAGTATAATAAGGCATATAAAGTCATTAAAAAGTCATAGTATAGTAAGACATAAACAGTCATGAAA
>NW_019203349.1:0-122 GCF_002260705.1 Seriola dumerili
CACACACACACACACACACACACACACACACCTGCACTTAGCTCTACCTGACTCAATCAGCTGACCCGCGGAGTACAGTGCACACCATTGTTGCACTTGTGCGTAGTGATACAGTGGTGCGA
>NW_019203350.1:0-126 GCF_002260705.1 Seriola dumerili
GGGTGTACACAACAGCTGATTGTTTTTGCACTTTAAGTGACAAGAGAATGGATGTTAATCAATCAGTTAATATCATCAATGCATCATTGGTAGATCACCAGCTTTGGCCCTGCAAGCTAAAACTAT
>NW_019203351.1:0-135 GCF_002260705.1 Seriola dumerili
GATGGGTTCTGGTTCCTTGGCAACAGGCTCAGGGTCGTAAATACGTGACAAGGCGTCTGGTTTGACATTTCTGGACCCCGGCCTGTAAGACAATGAAAAAACAAAGCGGTTAAAAAACAAGGCCCACCTGGCCTG
>NW_019203352.1:0-306 GCF_002260705.1 Seriola dumerili
CCCCCCTCCGACTCTGCACACTGAGATCTTTGTTATCGACCGTTGCACTCGGACAGGAAGTTGGACCGGCCCCGAGGGACGCCGGCTGGACGGACAGATAAGATGGTGGAGAGCTTCAGTGACGGAGCACAGAGAGATTCCTGCAGCTGATCAGCCCCGAGCTCAGCGTCGCCCTCTGTGTTCCAACGGTAGAATAAACTGCAGCCTGAACATCGTCCTGTGAGTTCAGCTCAGACGCTGCTCAGAGTGGGTCACAGTGAGAACACCACACTGAGCACTGCTGTGACCTCGTGGACCGACGCTGCT
>NW_019203353.1:0-101 GCF_002260705.1 Seriola dumerili
ATCAGAGAGTTCAGCAGTGAGGCAAATGTTTGTATTTTTTATACAAGTAAGATGATGAATGCGATTTTTCTGATCATGGTGGCTCTACCCCGTTTTGTGTT
>NW_019203354.1:0-148 GCF_002260705.1 Seriola dumerili
AGGTTAGTCTCATGGAATGACATAAAGTGTTGCATTACACCCTTAATGGCAGCAGTTTTTCTTTATCTGTTTATTACGTTGCACACTAAACTGGAGGCTCTTGGAAAGCTAGGAATTGCGATATCGTTTACATTTTTCACCCTCACAA
>NW_019203355.1:0-150 GCF_002260705.1 Seriola dumerili
CACACACACACACACACACACACACACACACTATATCTCTATATATATATAATGAAACTCACCGTCAGAGCCAGGAAGCAGCGACACCGTGAACAGAAGCAGCAGAGCACGGAGAGTGGCGGGAACACAAAGAGACATGTTGTTTTCCAG
>NW_019203356.1:0-169 GCF_002260705.1 Seriola dumerili
TTTTTTGATATTTTTATGCCTTATTATACTATGATGTTTTTTTGAAATTTTTATGCTTTACTATAGTATAACGTTTTTATGCCCTACCATACTATGACTTTTTTTTGACATTTTTATGACTTGTTATACCATGACAATTTTATGCCTTATTATACTATGATGTTTTTTG
>NW_019203357.1:0-130 GCF_002260705.1 Seriola dumerili
TGGATTTGTCCAACGCTGTTTAACGTTTTTTTTTTTTTTACTCATTTTGTTTGATAAAAGCACAAAGAAGAGAGGTTCCTCCTCAGTGCTGTTTGTTATATTTCTCATCATGTGTCTGTTGATGTTGACT
>NW_019203358.1:0-250 GCF_002260705.1 Seriola dumerili
TTTTCTTTACTGCTATTAATTGCATTTGTGTATGTTGTGACTGACTTCTTCAAGACCTCAGAGCCAATTATAGGAACATATTTAACACAATAATGTGATGTTAGTCAGATACCTTTCTGCTTTTAATGTGTAAAGAATGCTGAGCAAGACACTAACTCACATTTCTGTGGATAAGAGCATCAATTAAATGCTGAAAATACCATGTAGTATAAGGCAGTTGTAGGATATCAGTTAATATATTAAAACTACA
>NW_019203359.1:0-235 GCF_002260705.1 Seriola dumerili
TTTTATTGAGACTAAGAGGTGAAATGGGGAATTTATCAAACATGACTTATTAAGAAATAAGAGGGAAATGGGGAATTTGCTAAAACCCAGATATAGGCTAATGTTAGCCCGGGTTCTGTTACATTTTAGTCTGTAGAATAACATGTATATGGGAAAAGATGCTAAACCCGCTCCCTCACAGTAAGGTGCAATAAATTCTTCAAAATGTTATATTTTGGCTAAAAGAAGATAGAAG
>NW_019203360.1:0-157 GCF_002260705.1 Seriola dumerili
ATGCCTTACTATACTATGACGTTCTTTTGACGATTTTTTGCCTTACTATACTATGACATTTTTTGCCTGACTATAATATTACGTTTTTTGCCTGACTATACTATGATGTTTTTAAAATTTTTTATGCCTTACTATACTATGACCTTATTTTGAAATT
>NW_019203361.1:0-162 GCF_002260705.1 Seriola dumerili
CATTATGTCAAGTTGAACAGTGAAAGTTGGAGATTCTGGTTGTTCTTGGTTGCTTGGTTTACCATTTTATATATCAATATACTCTATATGTATCCCTGATTGTTTTTGTTTACTTTATTATTTACATGTTGATGTTTGAGGAGGGAGGGGTTCAGACAAGGG
>NW_019203362.1:0-147 GCF_002260705.1 Seriola dumerili
TTTGTTTCACTGTCATACCCACATGTAACCTTGACAGCTCTGACAGTCTCCATGTACTTATTTGGATTTATGAGATCTTCCATTTTTTTAAAAGTGGTGACTCTCCTCGCATTGTGAATCAGCCTTCCCATTTCTCACATTTTCTCT
>NW_019203363.1:0-106 GCF_002260705.1 Seriola dumerili
TTTATGCCTTACTATACTATGACTTTTTAAGCCTTGCTACACTATGAGGTTTTTATGACTTTATAAACCTTACTATACTATCTCGTTTTTATGACTTTTTATGCCT
>NW_019203364.1:0-141 GCF_002260705.1 Seriola dumerili
TCAAAGAAATCCTGTAAATGCAATATTTCTCTAAATTAGCCTTTCTCACTGATTTGTAACTAGCTAGTATCTATAATAGACACAATAGAGCAAATTCCACCTAGGAAGACTGTGAAATATGGTTGAAATCCCCCCAAAAGA
>NW_019203365.1:0-495 GCF_002260705.1 Seriola dumerili
CCCCACCCTCATCCAACTTCACTGGCTTCCGGTCAAAGCACACATCCAGTACAAAATCCTCTCCTTCACTTGCAAATCCCTCCATGGTCTCACCCCAGTACCTGTCTGACCTCCTCCACATCTACACCCTATCCCGGAACCTACGTTCCTCAGACAATGGTCTGCTTTCCACCCCCTACACTAGCCTGCGATCTTTCGGTGACAGAGCATTCAGTGTGGCAGCCCCCACCCTCTGGAACTCTTTCCCGGAAGAGATTCGCACAGCCTCATCTCTTGACATTTTCAAAAAACTGCTGAAAAACCATCTGTTCACTAAGGCCTATGGCCTCTAGCTCACTCATTTCCTTCAATCTCCTCCAATCATTGCCATCCTTATTCTGTCTCGTCTTGTTTTCATTTATGTTTTACTTACTCTGTAAAGCGGTCTTGGGTACCTTGAAAGGTGCTATAAAAATCGAAGTTATTATTATTATTATTATTATTATTATTATTATT
>NW_019203366.1:0-177 GCF_002260705.1 Seriola dumerili
GTCCTGACCAGTGAGACCTGTCCTGACCAGTGAGTCCAGTCCTTCCAAAGAAGGTCTGAGTAAATCATTATGCTGCTCACAGCTCTACAGTGAAGTAATGGCACAAATCACAATGTCAGAAAGATTTATATTTACATGATGAGAAGTGTGAATAAATCTTTAGCTCCTTATGAAACT
>NW_019203367.1:0-113 GCF_002260705.1 Seriola dumerili
GTTCAAAGTCTTCCAGACATGTTCTATGCCAAAACCAAAAGGAACAGAGCAAAATGCTATCATACCACTGCTACAGCCTATGTTGAGGATTACCTGAAATACAGCCTTGGATG
>NW_019203368.1:0-145 GCF_002260705.1 Seriola dumerili
TATATACTGGCACTTTGCAAGAGTAAGTATATTTTTGGAGAAATGAAATGCTATAATTGCTAGTTATCATCAATTAGGAAATGTTTTTTAATGAACTTATCTGCTGAGTTTCAGAACGGCTCACAGGTCCTTTCCCTACAACATC
>NW_019203369.1:0-707 GCF_002260705.1 Seriola dumerili
AGAGAGAGAGAGAGAGAGAGAGAGAGAGAGGAGGGAGATGACCTTGGTTTCTCGGACTGTGGCGCGGCCTTGCTGCCCACATGCGCTGAGGAGATAAGCAACAGTGCTGAGAAGCCGACTTGACACAGCCATAAAGCTGGACGCTCTCTCTTTCCGCGGCACTCAGATAGGCTGTATATATACAGGAACGCTGTGTGAGCGGCTTATGTGACGCTTCCATTCAACATGTGTACACCCACACACAGCATCTTCTTATCTGCCCTATATACTGACTCATTTTAAACCAACTTTAACTACAGCTGCATGGTAGTGAATGATGAAGCTTAAAAAGAACTAGTGACAGCAAATGTACTGGAACATTGCTACAGTGACGTGACCCCTGTTGGATTATGCAGGTAAACAAGTAAACAAGTGCTCAGGGTGCATGCAAATCTTAGCGTGCATATGCGTCATGGCAGCTGGGAGAGCTCGCTCCTCAGAGCTCCACCTAGACAGAAAACCAAAACCTAGAAAGGAGAAAGCTTTTCCTATTCTCACAACCAGTCCTACCTGATGATCAAGATTAGATTCAAGATCACAACTCAACACAACAGGCTCTATTTTAACGGTCAGTGCATTTAGGGTGTGTTCATGTCTTTTTACTATTGTATTGGAGGAAAAAACAGATGCTGCTCCAGGCGCATGGTTCAAAAGGGTTGTACTTAGTC
>NW_019203370.1:0-115 GCF_002260705.1 Seriola dumerili
TACCTCCATTTATGTATAAACTTGTCCTTAAATATGGTCTGATCTTTATCCAAGTTACAGTTATGAACAAACACAATCTATGTTAACTAATAACACACAAATCTTAGTTTTGTTC
>NW_019203371.1:0-152 GCF_002260705.1 Seriola dumerili
GTCATGTATTTTGATTTAATAAAACTTCAAAAAAGAACAGATAAAAAACAACATATTTTCTTTGGTTTCACCTTCATGGAAACTTTTATCATATCAAGAATTTCACACTAACTAACTTTGTAGAGGACACACTGATTTAATATTAATATGAA
>NW_019203372.1:0-152 GCF_002260705.1 Seriola dumerili
TCGAGGGTCCTGCACGGCTGGTGACTGGCAGGATTTATAGTTTGGGGGAGGGACTTAAAATTCAAGAAATAATTTACATAGGATGCAAAATTGGTAAACGCCCTTGAGCGCATGATGAGTCATCAAACATTTGAAACTGTTTTACAGGAAGA
>NW_019203373.1:0-102 GCF_002260705.1 Seriola dumerili
TGCTCTTTGATTTGTAAAGTTCTTCTATCAGCAGATAGTCTGCATATAATATATGAATTCAGGAGTCATTTCTTTAGAAACAATCAAGCATTTATTTGCATC
>NW_019203374.1:0-155 GCF_002260705.1 Seriola dumerili
TATTACATAAATGTCTCCTGATCACTTTGGATCCATCAGGATTTAACCATGACATCAGTTAAGGAGAAACTTCTGGAAACACTGGAAGATTTAAGTTATGGAGAGCTCAACGAATTCAAGTTGGTCCTGCAGCGCCCAGAAACAACGAGCGGCCA
>NW_019203375.1:0-113 GCF_002260705.1 Seriola dumerili
CTTTCTTCACTTGTCCACACGTTACCTCTTTTCTTCTCGATTCTCTTCCTTTACTTTTTTCTCCCTCTCACATCTTTTCCCCATCATCTTCTCTTTTCTCCTTTCTGTTCTCT
>NW_019203376.1:0-110 GCF_002260705.1 Seriola dumerili
ATCTTCTTAAACTGACAGTTGTTTTATTAATTTTTTTTTTGTAAAAAAAAAAAACAACAACAAAAAAAAAACAATTTATTGGAAAGAGCTACACATAAGCACAGAGGTGT
>NW_019203377.1:0-161 GCF_002260705.1 Seriola dumerili
GTGGAGGCAGTCAGGTTCCACAGTGCGTTTGAGGAGGCGCGGGTGAAGTCCCTCCAGCCTGGACAGGAGGGACAGGCGCTTGTTGGCTTCGGGGACTTCAAATTCGAGACCCTGCAGAGCCTGTACGAGTCTGAGGACCCCAAAAAAATCCGGTATGTTGT
>NW_019203378.1:0-453 GCF_002260705.1 Seriola dumerili
TGTGGTCAGCCTTCAACACGATGCATCACACATTTATGACGTTTCATGGACTCATTAAACCCCTAACACCCACATCAGGTCAGTGTTGGCTGTAGCAACAAAACTATGGGTCTAATAATATATATGTATATATATGTATATATACAACTCTATACAGTGACAATAGAGCTTCACACTGTTTTCTGTGAGCTGTTTCTCACACTCTGACCTTCCTGTTAAACTTTATTAAAACCCTGTGTCTCTATAATGCGCCACTTATTCTGACCACATCCCTGTGAAAGTGTGTGAACGCAGACACAACACAGACACAGGACAAACACACTTCCTCCTGCTGTCTTCAGGCACACCACGATGTAGTGAAGGTGTACAACGTCTCCCTGCTCCCAAAGGTGGACATGAACGCTTTGTATTTCAGTTGTATTTTTAGTTTACACACACACACACACACACACA
>NW_019203379.1:0-147 GCF_002260705.1 Seriola dumerili
CATGAAATTACCAACGACTCCGGGAAGCTGTGGTTAAATGAATCCCCCGTCTCACACACACACTCACTCACCCACTCGCAGTCATTCATAAACCCACAGAAACGCTCTGGTGATATAAGTCATCTGCTCGGCGACATATTCCAAAAA
>NW_019203380.1:0-150 GCF_002260705.1 Seriola dumerili
TCAAATCCATTTTAACAAAGAAAATGATGATACATGTGACGGTACAAATTTAAGTTTTACTTACACACTCTTTACACACTCAAACATGTCAGTGTAAATAAACAGCCAATCACCAGCATCACCAGCATTAGATCTTGGTCCAAGCATGCT
>NW_019203381.1:0-109 GCF_002260705.1 Seriola dumerili
CCTCAGTGTCTCTGTGTTGAGTGTAGCAGAGAGAGTCTCCTCCTGTCAGAGAAACTTACTGTTGAACAGATCAGTCTCTACATGTCTGTCTCTTTCACTCACTCACCTT
>NW_019203382.1:0-167 GCF_002260705.1 Seriola dumerili
TCATGTGAAAGAGGCGGAGTTGTTAATTATAAACAACATCATCAGAACCATGAATAAATCAATAATATATGAGAAGAAACTCTGATACCTGCAGGTGAATTCAGCTATAGTAACGTCATAAAGTGAAATTCAACAAGGTGAAATGTAAACATTATGATCACATGACT
>NW_019203383.1:0-266 GCF_002260705.1 Seriola dumerili
ACAAGATAATGTTTGATATTGATGGTCATTTGGTTTGACATATGTTACATGCAAGAAGTCCATGACAGATACAGATGGTAGACACATTAATCAGGAAACTCTGCATGTTTCACCCCTGTACTATCTAATGGCAGCTCTGTTATTCCTTCATTCTGACACATTTCTCTCCTGAAGGGAGTGGGCTGCTCCAGCATGACGATGTTTCCATCTACAGCAATGGATCAGATTGATAACTGTTTCATTATGAGATACTGGGGTCAAGCATT
>NW_019203384.1:0-112 GCF_002260705.1 Seriola dumerili
AAAACATTTAATAGTATAGTAAGGTATACAGATATCAGAATATAATAAGGCCTTAAAAGCGAAAAAAACGCATTAGTATAGTATGGCAAAAAAAGTGAAAAAATGATATAGT
>NW_019203385.1:0-138 GCF_002260705.1 Seriola dumerili
GCATGGTCAACCTGGTTCTGAGAAAATTCTGTTAACAACCAACTCATGAGGAAAAATATGGTGTTTGCTCCAGCTGGAAAATAAGACGCATTTATGAAATGACTCCTACTTACAGCAAATTCTTGGAGTGACCTTTAA
>NW_019203386.1:0-1221 GCF_002260705.1 Seriola dumerili
TCTGCTGTGAACTGTTACTTTCACTTTTATTATTCAGTCAGCAGCAACAACTGCAGCTGGTGAGTAAACTATATATAAAGTGGATTGATCTGCTATTGATTGTTGTATAGAAAGGAAAAGTGACTGGCAAATGTAACAGAGAAGAACTTTCATTTAACTCACATGAAATGTCATATTCAAGCATCTGTTCAGACTTTGCCAGTTGATATGAATCCCTCTTAACAAAGTCTTGTAGAGAGAAATAAATTAGACTGTAAACGTGTGTTGACGGCAGGTTTTTGTGTTTGTACATGAGACACTGAAGCTGCTTTGAGATTTCTTACAGTTTATTTAGCTGCAAAATATGTTGACAGAGAAAATGTCTGAAGTGAAGGAGAAAATCAAAAATATGGAAAAGGCTTTTATTTCCAATTATCTTCGTTTTGTCGCTGTAAGACGAGTCAGATTTAAATATAACGAACTTCAAAGGCTCTGGCTCAGCTAATGAATCTTACACTGTACAACTTCCCCACAGCACGAAACATACGGAGTGATCAATGTTTCCACTCTCCTCACTGAGGTTGAAAACGAGTCTTGACAACATGTATCCAGCTTTAGAAAAAATGATTTAAAGTTAATAAGAAATACATATAAAGGCTTATAGAATTCATATATGTACAGTATGTTGTTTAAGTTGCTTCTCTGACTCGGACAGAGATTTCTGAGACAAAATATCCTCAACAAAGAACTTTCATTAATCTTACATGAACTGTCGTTCAGCTTTTTTTAGACTTTGAAAGTTAATATGAATCACTTTCAACAAAGTGTTGTAGAGAGACAAATAAGTACGGAAGAGGATTAAGGGCCTTTTTTAAAATTCTGTCTTTAATCTCAGAATTCTGACTTTAAAAATAGAAATATTCACATGTGGCTCTAATCCTCTTCTGTAAGTAAGACTGTAAATGTGTCTTAACATCATGTTTCTGAGTTTGTACGAGACACTGCTGCTTTTAGACATAAGGAAACATACAGAGTGTGATCAATGTTTCCACTCTCCTCCTTGTGGTTGAAAACGTGTCTTGACAACATGTATCTAGCTAAAAAACAAAATGTTCTTGTGGTTTCCTCTTAACTTTTCACTTTTGTTATTTCCATTGCTGCATGCTCTAAAGACAAACAAGTCACAGTCCTCAGAGCTGAATGAACATTATAGTTAATGTGACTTTGATGAGAGTTGTGACA
>NW_019203387.1:0-310 GCF_002260705.1 Seriola dumerili
TCAAGTGACCTCTACGTCACCTTTCAGGCCAACAATGTTAACATCTCTGACAGAGAGTATGTTGATCTTCCTGAAGCCGCGGGCCTTCATTCAATCACTAGACGCTTCACTGTCCCTAAAAGTCACTGGAACAAAGGCACGAATTTCACCTGCAAAGTCAATCAAGGCTTCTCTGGCAGCTTCGAGTCAAAGACAACAGGCAATATTATTGGTGAGAGGAGTTACCATTTTTTCTGATCATGATATTTGATTTGATGTCTCATTTCATTCATTGTTGCACTGATTCATCTCCCATTTAGTGGACCCATCT
>NW_019203388.1:0-589 GCF_002260705.1 Seriola dumerili
AACTGTGGTGAGTTATCATTAATATCTTGAATGTGTAGACTGAACGGATGCAGCTCCAGGGGATTTTCCAGAACGAGATCGCGTTTTATTACACACGACAGCTTTTCTCCACAGAGCTCCTCTCGGTCAATCCTGTCGGCAACAATCAAATCCCCAGTATTGAGATTGATGTCACAATATCGTTTACGATTTCCTGCGGCATCAACACGGGCGTTTCTAGAAGACAGTTTACTCGAGTCCAGGTTAAGATCCTTCGCTATATTCCCAATGTGAGATCCGCGCTTCATTTCCTCCTGAAAGGAATAACTCACGTCCCCATTCGCTGCTTGCCACAATAGAAAGAAAACGAAGCAGCTCATTTGGCGCACCATCATGACAATGAGTCTGGTACTAAGAAAAACGGTATCGTTGAGATTTCAAACTGAATTAGGATTGTACCATTCAGCCAAAAAGAAAATCGACAGCACGCCACCGTTACTGTGGATGAATCCTACACCAAACAAAAATGTAGCCTTTTATTGGTCTACAAGCCAGAGGGTGGAGTGGAAATGTTTCATGTAGATTAGCGAATAGCGACACCATGAGTGGG
>NW_019203389.1:0-958 GCF_002260705.1 Seriola dumerili
TTTCTCATGTTTGGGGGGTTTGTAGACAGGCCGGGGACAGATATTACTGTTAAGAACCATGGTAAAGTGCATTTTGCATGATATGTGCCCTTTAAAAAGATTCTCAAGTCAAATTAATGTTGACACAACATCTGCTACGCTGAAAGAAAAGCTTTGACTGACTTCCTTAATTGAATGCCTTAAACTCTCCCTTAACAAATTCTAAATGTGGAGCTAATAACACTAAAAGACCTAAGTGAAGACCTAAAGGGTTAATTCATCCAGTCTGATAGTTCCAATGGGAAAAGCACAGGCATAAATACTCAAATAAATGATGGCCGCATTCCATTTAACTGCTTCAGTTTTAAGGTCCTGGAAAGTGTCATACAGTAGGGATGCACTGATTGCAATAACATAATATACAGGTGTATGGGAATGACTAATACATAGGCAGACATCATGCTAACGTGGTGTCATTGAGCTCCTGAGCTAATGATAGCTGAATAAAGGGGAGGATGCTAACTTACCTTTTGCCAGGTGGAGTGATGCATAGTACGTCGTGGGCGTACATGAACTCCGAGACAGTGAAAGTTACTGTAGGTATCATATGTATCAAGGCCAAACAGGAAGTAACATTCTGGAGAGCTAACATTAGTGAGCTAGCTGTAAAAGCTAGCAATTGTTTAAAAGGAAAATGTATATCCTCTTTCTTACTAGCTAGCAGCATGCAAAACTTCCAGGTAGCAGCTTCTCATTTTTTTGCTGTCCCAGCAAAACAGTTTTCAGGAAACGTTCTCGGAACTTATCCTTCCAACGTGGGGTCGTCCATAGCAACTGCTCCGAGCAGTGATGTAATTACACTACTGCAATCAGAATATAGTGTAGATCAAATTCAATGAATTCAACAGCAGTGACAACAACTATTATTAGTAAAGGTCATCTGAATTTAATAATAAAAGGATGGTCAGTCAAATATAAT
>NW_019203390.1:0-1078 GCF_002260705.1 Seriola dumerili
GACTTGAGTCAAGTCATGTGACTCAAGTCCCACATCTCCCACCTTTGCCCAGGGCCCACTAAAGTCATAATGTCATAATGATGTCTGGGTGATCTGCTCAGTAGGACAGTGTGTGCACACTCTACATCAGTGAAAATCTGATGCTCTAAACAAATCGGCCATTGTCCTCAGCTGTTCGAGCAGATCGGATGCGAGGTGGCAGAAACACGTTTGGTCCCATGTACAAGCGAGACCGTGCCCTGAAGCAGCAGAGAAAGGCTCTGATACAAGCTGGTGGATTCAGACTGGAGAGCAGCCCCCCTCTGGTCTACTCAGCCCACCCGAGAGACCTCACCTTCGCTGGTGGCCTCCAACCAGACTGCATCCTTCACAGCGTCCCGCTGCCCACAGAACAGAATGACTGCATCAGCTACCAGCCTCCATCACTGTGTTCACTTCTGCCCTCCAGCTCCCCTGTTGGCCCCCAGTACCAGAGCTTCTCCCTCTCAAACTGGACTATCAAGTCCAAGCACACCAACAACTGTGACAGTCCACCAGGCTCTGCTGCAGCAACCTACGCCGACTCAGACGAGCTACACTCGAGCTCTCCACAAGGTCCCGGGATGCCTCAGCTGGTGATGGAGTTCCTGCTCTGTGATCCAGATGAGCTGCAACTGCAGAATAAGATCAGCGCTCGTATCCAGCAGGAGCAGACCGGCTGGAGGAGACACGGGAACCCCGGCACCTTCAGCCTCATGTGCGTCATGGCTGACCAGACGCTGCTCTCCATCGTGGAGTGGGCTCGCACGTCCATCTTCTTCAAACAACTTAAGGTAACATCCGACCTGCTGGTTTCAGTTTTATATACATTATTAAAAGAAACATAAAGAGCCTGATAAAACCCGTATTTAAACTGTATTAGCTCTTTGTTTTTGCACCAAGGTCAGTGATCAGATGAAGTTACTGCACAGCTGCTGGAGTGAACTGTTGATCCTGGACATCATTTCCAGACAGGTCCTGTACGGCAGAGTGGGCAGTCTGCTCCTGGTCACTGGGCAGGAGGTGAGATAGTTTACTGTCTTTAAAGGTGTAATGTGTA
>NW_019203391.1:0-169 GCF_002260705.1 Seriola dumerili
CTCTGCCCATCAGGTGGAGAATAGCAAAAGCCACCTTTGTCTCCTTCGTGGCAAAGGTGCGAGGCTGCAGCGCAAACAGGATTTGAACAGTTAGTGAGAAAAGGCCCACAACCCTCAGTGTCTCTGGTAAAGTGCTCTGGAGAGTCTCTGGGTGGTGAGGGCTCAGACA
>NW_019203392.1:0-137 GCF_002260705.1 Seriola dumerili
TTCTTTCTATGTCTATCGTTGGACAGCCATCTGAATTCGAGCTGGGGTTGAGTACCGACAGCGAATCTAATGACCCCGGAGAAGGCGCAAGTGGTGGAATCCAGCAGCGGCAGCATATCCCCCAGCAGAGGCAGACC
>NW_019203393.1:0-103 GCF_002260705.1 Seriola dumerili
ACTGACAACGATTCGGCCTAGCAGAGGAAATCAATATGCTATCAGACAGCAGTAATTGAAAAAGCACAGCCAAGACGTTTCGGTTTGAGAGGGAATGAATTCT
>NW_019203394.1:0-161 GCF_002260705.1 Seriola dumerili
TTTTTTTTTTTTTTTTTTACCTAATGTGATTATATCGTGTAACATAAACATTTTACGTGTTTGACATCAACTACCCCAAGCAGCGTTCTCCTGCCTGGGAGTTTCTCCAGAACGCTGTCTACATGATAAAAGGACCTGAATCAAAACCAGTGAAGTTTTTC
>NW_019203395.1:0-104 GCF_002260705.1 Seriola dumerili
AGACAGATCATGCGTCCTTCCAGAGAACACCACATGCTGGTTTTTCTTCAGAAGAATTGTTAATGTTTGCATTCCAGACATACCCTCCTTTAATATTGTTGCTG
>NW_019203396.1:0-104 GCF_002260705.1 Seriola dumerili
GGGACAGTGGTGTGTGCTAATTAAAAACATTGTGTTATTGACTGTTAATTATGTTGTTAATTTCTTTTTTTTTTGTTTCTTTTCTTTGTCAGTTTAAATGGCAA
>NW_019203397.1:0-136 GCF_002260705.1 Seriola dumerili
TCTGTACCAGATTTTGTGTCAGTTCATCCAATATTTGTTGAGACATTTCAGGGGATAAGTGAAAAATCTGACCTGCTACAGGCACTATGTGGGAAAGGTTAGGGGATCACCATAGTCACCAGGGTTCATCCTCTGG
>NW_019203398.1:0-231 GCF_002260705.1 Seriola dumerili
TGATAAACACTCCCTCAGGGTGAATCCAGAGTGAACACAGTCAGTGTTGATCCTCCATAGTGGTCTCTTTAAGGACTTCCCTCTTCTTGTTGAAACAGCAGAGCCACAGTCCAGATCTCTACAGGCTACAGCTGATGCCTTCAGGGTCCAGTAATAGTCATCCACTGGTCTCCACTCTCCTCGTTTCACCTCCAGTGTACCTGCACAGCGACTGGCTCCTCCCACCAACCT
>NW_019203399.1:0-126 GCF_002260705.1 Seriola dumerili
ATACTGATCTGATTTCGTGTTTAAAATGTCAACAATCACTATTCACTGGAGAAGTTATTAGAAAAAACAAAACAAAATCACGACTAAAACGAGTGGCTACCGATGTGTCCACACCGCACGTCATAT
>NW_019203400.1:0-121 GCF_002260705.1 Seriola dumerili
CCGGTCGAGGCAGATGGCCGCCCACCCTGAGTCCGGTTCCGTCAGAGGTTTCTTGCTGTTAAAAGGAAGTTTTTCCTCTCCACTGTCGCCAAGTGCTTGCTCAGTGTGGGAACTGTTGGGT
>NW_019203401.1:0-112 GCF_002260705.1 Seriola dumerili
AGAAAACTGGGAAGAATTCGTCTTGAAATCTTAAACACTGTTCAGAAACTTATAAAGCTGCTGTAAACACACGCAGATATACACACTCAACACAAGCAACGCAGCTGTGAGC
>NW_019203402.1:0-125 GCF_002260705.1 Seriola dumerili
AAATCCAATTTCAATATATGTCCCTTAAATTAAAAATGTATCATGATTTGTCCTTACAAGGTGTTCCGTTCACAGACAAGTAAGTCGGTTGAATTGATTAAACATGGTGCCAAGGCCTGTGGTGA
>NW_019203403.1:0-109 GCF_002260705.1 Seriola dumerili
TAAATAATTGTTAAAAATTAAAAAATTGGTCCACCTGTTCCCACATCCTTTTTACACCAAAGCACACACTGCAACAGGACAAACGTGAAACAGAAACCCGTTTTAATTC
>NW_019203404.1:0-113 GCF_002260705.1 Seriola dumerili
AGTCCAGATGTTTCAGCCACACTAGTGACAGTGTGAAATATGTCAAGAACTACAAGATTAAAATGTGGTTCATATGTTCATATTTCCTTAAACTCTGGTGATCACCTGACTTT
>NW_019203405.1:0-120 GCF_002260705.1 Seriola dumerili
TTCACTCTGCACCACGCTACATATTTTGGTAGCAGAGGATGGTTGATTCAGCCCACGGCCCAGTCGCATAGAAGCATAGACGGACAGAGAAAAGGAGGACCATGGAGGAAGCAAGGGACG
>NW_019203406.1:0-119 GCF_002260705.1 Seriola dumerili
ATGTGTCCTCCACCTTGGCAACAGTCAGGCGAGCGTCCTGCGCTTCCCCTCCAGCTAGGACTGCTACGCCTCAATGAGATGGCAGGCAATCCAGCAGCCGTCCTGGAAAGCCAACACAC
>NW_019203407.1:0-109 GCF_002260705.1 Seriola dumerili
GCCCCATCTGCTGGATTATCCATCCACTTACTGCAAAGACAACAGGTACAGGTATATTATTATTAAGTTTTTTTTTTTGTGTACCTCTGGTCATATAATTTGGTACTGG
>NW_019203408.1:0-102 GCF_002260705.1 Seriola dumerili
ATGACCTCACCTGGTCAGATCCTTTCCTCTGGTGGTCCACGCTAACCCTTTAAACTGTGCCTTAGTTAATCTGCGAATGAGTGACGACATGAGTGACGAACT
>NW_019203409.1:0-103 GCF_002260705.1 Seriola dumerili
CGTCCCCGTCCCACTCCTGTCAGTCGGTCAGCCCCCCCCTCCCACCTTTCCCTCCCTCCCTCCCTCCATCCCTCCTGAACCCTCCTCCTCCTCCTCCTCCTCC
>NW_019203410.1:0-119 GCF_002260705.1 Seriola dumerili
GACCTGGAGTCAGTCAGTGAAACCAGATTGGAGGTTTGGCTTAGAGACACTTTGACCACACTCGGACATTTAGAGAAACATCAGCTCATGTGAACCAGGCCTCACAACAAAGATCTCAG
>NW_019203411.1:0-218 GCF_002260705.1 Seriola dumerili
AGATTCTTCAAAGTACCCACAAAAATCCACTAATTAACTTCTGACAAGACACACCTATTAATTGAAAAGCCTTCCAGGCGACTACTTCATGGTTAAAGCCCCCCTCTAATGAAAATCAAGTGTTTCACCTTGTTAACATCTACATGATGGTTTTATATGATACCAGACATATGATGAGAGAAATAATCATCAACACCGTGACTGAGTGTTTCCACCTT
>NW_019203412.1:0-385 GCF_002260705.1 Seriola dumerili
TTCCAGATAGTGGAGCTGGAAATGTCCAAACATGTGATGAGAGATAAGCCGGGAACACTCGAGCTAAGCTAACCTCTTAAGACTCAAGCAGAGTCTTGATTGATGTGACCACCTGATGGTGGTAAACAGAAGGGAGTGAGTCACATCCTGTCTCTGACCCCTCCCTCTCTGAATCAGTCAGATGAAGAGGAGCTGTGAATGAACGAGTTTATTCTCATTCAGACAACAAAAGGTGCTTTTCTATAAATCAGGTTTAAATCATGATGAGAGCCAAGCTTAGTTTCACCACCACCTCTTATATAATCCTGTTGTTTATCCACTGTTCATGCTGGTGAAGTGACCGAGCTGTCAATGGTTCAACTGTCCTGCCGTCTCCCATTAAAAA
>NW_019203413.1:0-590 GCF_002260705.1 Seriola dumerili
GGCGGGCAGGTAACCAGGTACAAACAACACAGAAATAAATGCAGGTAGCAGGTACATGAAAAACACCAGGGGAACAGAAACAGGAACACAGGAATCCAGAACCAGATAATCCAAAAACAGGAAGCAAGAATGGAAACAGACAATCTGACAACGAGCTGGAGAAAATGGTAGTTGACTGGTCTTAAAATAAAACTGGGACAGGTGTGTCCATGGGTGGGGAAAGAAGAAAATCAGGAAAGCAAGTGCAACTGAAAACAGCTCAGCGATGCAGGGAAGTTTCTAGGCCAAATATACACTGGTGCCTCTGATGGTTCTGTTCTTCTCAGAATAAAAACTGTCTCTGACGTCTGCATCACAGACAGCCTCTGTGATTTCTTTACTGAGTCACAGGTTATAAGTTACTGACTTTGTTCATTATAATTTTGACTTTCTTCTCTATGTTGTACAACTTACAGTGCACACTCTGGGTCTGTATTAAATTTGGATATAGTTTAGAACTTGAGCTCTGCTTCAAGGAAATACAACCTGCTGGGTTCCTTTAATATTTTGCACAGTCATCTTTGGTGTTTTATAGAATATCCACAGAGAGA
>NW_019203414.1:0-151 GCF_002260705.1 Seriola dumerili
TAGTTTTATAACCATAAAGGTTAAACAATATAAAAAACAGCGTTATTTTCAAACATGAAAATAACGCAAGAAAATTTAAATTAAGATGAAATCAGCTAAAATTTTTCAAACAAGACAGAATTTTACATTTCAATTCATTTTAATATTTTAT
>NW_019203415.1:0-101 GCF_002260705.1 Seriola dumerili
CTTTTTAACCTTATTCCATTTCTGCCTCTCTTGTAGCAAAGGGAGGTACTCTCATGTCCAGCGTTTCCAGAAGAGATCAGCTATGTATTGGGTCTGGTTCC
>NW_019203416.1:0-119 GCF_002260705.1 Seriola dumerili
AACTCACTGCATGTTGACAAAACTGTTACTTTCACAGCATATGAAGCCCCACTGGACTAATGGATAAGGCACTGGCCTCCAAAGCCAGGAAAATGTTGGTTCAAATCCCATCTGGTGTG
>NW_019203417.1:0-100 GCF_002260705.1 Seriola dumerili
ACTATGACATTTTTATGCCTTACTATACAATGATTTTTTAAAATGAAATTTTATGCCTTATGTTACTATTACATTTTTATGAAATTTTATGCCTTACTAT
>NW_019203418.1:0-142 GCF_002260705.1 Seriola dumerili
GGGTAAGTTATTTTATTCATATTTTTTACTCACATTTCTTACATGATATGTAAGGTAAGTACTTACGTCTTGCCAGAAATAGTGCTTTAAATCTTTCTTGTAAACATCTATATTGGAATATACATTACATGTGACAAATGTT
>NW_019203419.1:0-141 GCF_002260705.1 Seriola dumerili
ATGAGTTCTGTCAGTACTGATCCAATACTATTGAATTTTTTCCCCTTGCAATCTGTTTAAGCCTGACCACGTTTATATAGAGCTGCAGAGACAATGTATGTTTGTACTCCAACCCTGAAGTTATCATCACTCTGGTTCAAT
>NW_019203420.1:0-130 GCF_002260705.1 Seriola dumerili
AAAAAAAAAAAAAAAATCAGTGACTGCAGCTTTAAGTTCGGTTATTTTTTCACATAAATCTGAGGAGAAGTGTGTTTCTCTTCTGCCACCGGCTCAGTCCGACAGGCAGGTCTGAAGTGTACAGTATCAT
>NW_019203421.1:0-101 GCF_002260705.1 Seriola dumerili
GAAATGATCTTTAAAAACATTAAAAATGTTTCTGCTTCAGAAGTCAATGAAAGGAACACACTAATAGAGAAAGTTGAGCCTTTAAAATAATAGATAAAAAT
>NW_019203422.1:0-153 GCF_002260705.1 Seriola dumerili
GGACGTAAAGCAGTAATTCTTCTTCTTCTCTCTTAATATTTTTGTTGTGTTTATTTGATTTCAGAGGTTTAAAACAACAATGGTTATTTAGCACCGTCTTCCAAAAAAACAAGGAAGTTAAAATGAATGGATTAAATAGGGTTTGTCTGCTCT
>NW_019203423.1:0-104 GCF_002260705.1 Seriola dumerili
TACTTTTTATTTCCTATGAATGTTAATTGTGTTAATAGCATGTTTTATGCTGAGAGATGTGTATCGGCTCAAAATAGGGTCAAAATGATTTTGAGCTTGTAAAG
>NW_019203424.1:0-135 GCF_002260705.1 Seriola dumerili
ACACATTTTGTCGCTGCGATAGCGTCACAACCGTAAGACACAGTCACAAATCTTTACAGGTGAAGAGAGAGGTTTAAAGGTGGGTGTGGTCCGACGCGAACGTCAATGAGATGATGGGCGTCTCTGGTTTGTTTT
>NW_019203425.1:0-145 GCF_002260705.1 Seriola dumerili
CTTCAAAGTTTGAAAAAAGGTATTATTTATTAAGGCTTCGAAACCCCTGATGTCTGTAAGTCTGTGAGTCGGTCGTTAGTGTTGTTTGATTAGATTTAATTGACAGTGGGTTGACAATGTGAGAAACAACCACACAACTGTCATC
>NW_019203426.1:0-165 GCF_002260705.1 Seriola dumerili
TTGACCTCGCAAAGTGAACTAGTGGGGGTGACTTAACTAATCGCCAGCCCATTTCAAACGAAACACTAACTAAATTGGTGGCGCTAATAACCGGTAACCCTGTGTGTTTTTCCCATCAGGATGACGCGGCTGCTGCTCGCCATCGTGACTCTCGGGATGATAACT
>NW_019203427.1:0-124 GCF_002260705.1 Seriola dumerili
GTGTGTGTGAGTGTCTGGGTTAGCCTTACAGGTTATTGTAAATTTAATTGTTGTAACCAGTTTTCAAAGATCAATTTAGCTGTGGTAGGTGTCCAATGAATGTTGTCTTTCTCTGTTAAAAAGG
>NW_019203428.1:0-139 GCF_002260705.1 Seriola dumerili
CACCCCCACTCCCCTTCCATTATTTTAACTCCCGATGTGTCTAAATGGAGCTCATCTCACAATCAAACACTCTTTCTCTGAGCGTCATGCATGTTGCTCGCCTGACGTGGTGTGTTGTAGCTGTGACCACACCCAGCTG
>NW_019203429.1:0-158 GCF_002260705.1 Seriola dumerili
TGTTTGCTAGCATGAGCTGTGTGTCATTTTTGTGGATGCTGGACCCCAGAACACATAAAGAAGGGGCTGGATTGAATTGTGTCGGCGCTGTATTTGCTGCTCTGCAGTTTGAATCATAATTGTGATATTTGTTATTATTCAGTGAATGTAAAGTAAAT
>NW_019203430.1:0-149 GCF_002260705.1 Seriola dumerili
ATCAGAAAATTACTTGGTTCATTACTAAAATCTGCATTAGTCATAAACAGCATTGTTGTAGCAAATTGTAGCAAAATCTGGTTAAAAAAGTATTTTCAATACACAGTCACTGACAGATTGAACAAATGAAGAAATAAAAAAGGAGCAAA
>NW_019203431.1:0-138 GCF_002260705.1 Seriola dumerili
TGGTGAACTAGAAATCTGTTTCCTATATTTCCCTGCATTCCCTCTTTCTCTGTTTAGTATGTAATCGCTCTTCTGGCAATACAGTCAGTGTCCCTTGACCACCAATGACGGTCTCTAATCTCAGCTTCAACCAGGATT
>NW_019203432.1:0-317 GCF_002260705.1 Seriola dumerili
ATAGTATAGTAAGGCATAAAATGTCATAAAAATGTCTTACTATAATAAGACATAAAAACGTTATAGTATAGTAAGGCATAAAATGTCATAAAAAAGTCATAGTATATTAAGGCATTGAAAATAAAAAACGTCATAGTACAGTGAGGCATAAAATGTCATAAAAATGTATAGTATAGTAAGGCATAAAAACGTCATAGTATAGTAAGGCATAAAATGTCATAGTATTGTAAGGCATAAAAATGTCATAGAAAGGTAATAGTATATTAAGGCATAAAATTTCATAGTATATTGAGGCATAAAAATGTCATAGTATAGCA
>NW_019203433.1:0-190 GCF_002260705.1 Seriola dumerili
CAGGTCAGTATTTCTAACCAACAACAAATACTGAGAATTAATGTTTAGCCTATGCATATTCCACCAGTGTAACTGCAGCCTCATCTTATATAAATTACACTGTTTGTCTGCAATAAGTTTACTGGTGAAATATTTCAATGAATATTGCTTCAATATCTTTGTGCAGCAACTTCAGTTGGTGGACATCATA
>NW_019203434.1:0-132 GCF_002260705.1 Seriola dumerili
CAAAGTTACAGTAACTAAATATTCTTAGTTTAAACAACCCTTCCCCACCCATTTATTTAAATCAGCTTTTTACGTTATTACTCCATTACCAAGTCAACTAAATTGCATATTCTAATTGACCAAACTAAACCT
>NW_019203435.1:0-165 GCF_002260705.1 Seriola dumerili
TGAATTTCTCTGAGCCTGATAACATTATTGGCCAGAACCATGTTTATGAGCTCTCTCTCTTGTTCTTGCGTGAATATGGGCGCACTTCCTCTTTGTCGTTCGTGACCCTCAATCCCATGTAGAAACAAATACATGTAACCTACTGTAAAATGTCACAGGAAGGGG
>NW_019203436.1:0-175 GCF_002260705.1 Seriola dumerili
AAAGAAAGAAAGAAAGAAAGAAACATCTTACAATGTTTCAGAATCCCTTTTAGTTTTATTTTATTTTTTAAAGTATTCTTGGTACTTCCCTCGTCCTTTGTCTGTATTCTCTCAGTTTTTCCATTTTCTCTTGGCGTGGTTGTGTTTTATATCTTTGACCCTGTATAAATTAAAC
>NW_019203437.1:0-112 GCF_002260705.1 Seriola dumerili
TGGGAAGCACCATCTGAGAGGTTTGTCAATCTTTTACCCTGTATGAAGAGGATAGTTTTTGATCATTTATGTTCACAAATTAGGCATTCCTGCCCTTAAATTAATCATTTGA
>NW_019203438.1:0-154 GCF_002260705.1 Seriola dumerili
GGAAACCGCAGAATCATGGGTAAATACTCCAAAACATGACTGGCTTCGAACCCGGGACCTTCTGGCTCCGAGCCGCCACGCAGGTTCAACAGTTAAAGGAACCGCGTTAACACGTCCACGTAGACGTATGACAGAAGTTCCACCCGGCGTTTTG
>NW_019203439.1:0-133 GCF_002260705.1 Seriola dumerili
ATTTACCACATAAGTTAATAAGCAACATTTACCTCATTTCCTTTATGTTAAAAGTTTCCTTCAAAATAAAGTTGCTGGTTCAAATTAGTTGTACATAAACATGATTCCTAGGAAACAGGGTTACTCCAAATCT
>NW_019203440.1:0-134 GCF_002260705.1 Seriola dumerili
CTGCATGCATCATGGTGAACTAAGAGAGAGGGTCAAAAGCACTGTTCATTTGGGTTACACAATGTTTGCTAGGGCAAATACTCAAACATACAAGTAATATGTTGTTTTAAAAGGACTTTTCTTACAATGAGTTA
>NW_019203441.1:0-114 GCF_002260705.1 Seriola dumerili
TCTTGGTGAGCTGAGCCAAATGATCTGGCTCACTGAAAAATTCCCATCACCCGTTGGGCTACTAGGAGAGCACATTAAGTCTAATGTTACTCAGCCCAGGTAACACACACGTTA
>NW_019203442.1:0-116 GCF_002260705.1 Seriola dumerili
CGCTCGTACTGTTGTATCTCAAAGGAACATTCCTGGCTTTAACAAAGGGAAAGCAACTGTCCTCTGAATCTGTTCTTAAAAAAAAAAAATCTAAGACTTCCTCTCGGACGAGATGA
>NW_019203443.1:0-147 GCF_002260705.1 Seriola dumerili
TTGCAGTAGACTTGGTTACAGCACTGAGGTCATCCTCACGTTTCGTTTCATAGGTTTTGCTCTTATGCATCATGTTTGCAGGGGACAAATTGTGTCCATGTTGCTGCTGTTGCGTCCTGTATTTGACTTCAGTGTGTCATCCCTAAT
>NW_019203444.1:0-226 GCF_002260705.1 Seriola dumerili
TATCTGACTGCTGGAGAAGACAGCTGGATGTATTTCACCTATGATCTGGATGGAGATTGGAGACTAAGGACTCCAGAGGAGTACGAGGCGGTAACTGCTGTTGAGCCAGAAGTTTATGAGAGGTTTTTGGACTCGGCTTGGAACCTAGAGGATGCAGTGAAGACATATCAAGCAAGACATGATGATATGGAGGATGAAGACAGGATGGCATTTTTAGACCTCCTGA
>NW_019203445.1:0-247 GCF_002260705.1 Seriola dumerili
CTGCAGCTCTCCACTGATCTGGTCTTTATGCCAGTGTCCAGATGAAGAATCTCCTCACTGACAGTTTGTAAAGAAGCAGCTCAAAGACTGAGAGACTGAGAGAAATCAGATTCTCTGGTCTCATGAAACCAGGACTGAACTGTCTGGTCTCAGTTCTCAGAGTCATGTCTGGAGGAAACCAGGCATGGTGCTTACAACTGGTTGTTCCTCTGGCAGTTTCTCCATCTCCACACAGGATCTCTGCAGC
>NW_019203446.1:0-144 GCF_002260705.1 Seriola dumerili
AATTCAAACTGATTATGAACCTGAGCACTCAGTGAATAATGTTTAATTTCTATCATTACCAGAGCTCTGCCTCTCACTACATTATCTTTGATTGATTATCATTTATAGCATCTTTTTAGAGGAATGATCTGTAAATAAAAACAT
>NW_019203447.1:0-112 GCF_002260705.1 Seriola dumerili
TGCTGTCAGAGTAACTGGTGTGACTGTAAGATACAGAAGCACCACAACAGAGATAATGATACACATCCAAACCTGCAGGGTAAAGTGAAAATAGGCAAAGATGAAGAGGATA
>NW_019203448.1:0-172 GCF_002260705.1 Seriola dumerili
AGCCTTGGCCAGCTGGTTAGCAGCTTAGCAGGTTGAAATAAGTGACATTATTCTTGTTGTTTTCATCCAGGTAACTGCTGTAATCTGGTCCCTTTCACTCCCCTTGCTCAGGTCGTTAGCCATTGTCTGAACTGGGACTTTAAAAACTGAAAGTGAAACGGGTAAAACAATA
>NW_019203449.1:0-300 GCF_002260705.1 Seriola dumerili
TTTTTTTTTTTAAATATCATTGACAAATAGAATTTAATATTTATCATTGTAAGTCCTAGAAATGTGATATTGTCTAGATAGATGCAATAATATAGTAAGTCATAGAAAATATCATGCTGTAGTTAGAAGATCCTCACCAAAGCACCCTGAATGACAGGTAGACCGATGACAGTCATGTTGCTAGGCAACCACCCAAATCCAATGTACGACTTTGTAACTAACATAACAAAATGTCTGCTTTCTAATTTGTGATGTAATTTCCCAGATAGCAAAATATATCCGGCCCATACTTGGGCCACA
>NW_019203450.1:0-158 GCF_002260705.1 Seriola dumerili
CTCAGGCTGCCGGGGGCCGAGCCAGCAGGAGTGCGTGGCGTGTTCGGACGCAGCTGCCTTGCTCAAAGACGGGGAATGTGTCCCCGACTGTGGCGGAGGTTTCTACAGCCAAGACGGCGTCTGCCACGGTAAAGTTGACGCGTGTCCACACTGCAAAG
>NW_019203451.1:0-101 GCF_002260705.1 Seriola dumerili
AATAATAATAATAATGATAATAATGATAATAATAATAATTAATAATAATAATAATAATAATAAATAACTTTATTTAGCACTTTTCTTAACAAAGTTACAAA
>NW_019203452.1:0-136 GCF_002260705.1 Seriola dumerili
CAGATTGTGTGATTGTGTAATTTACTTCTTTTGTTCATTTTCATGATACTGTTTTTTCACAGGTTATAAAATAGTTTAAGTTCGCTGTATTTTATTACCCATAATCCCCCTTTTGAACAGGGCTTCCTGCACCTGA
>NW_019203453.1:0-124 GCF_002260705.1 Seriola dumerili
ACATAGTATAGTAAGGCATAAAAATGTCAAAAAACGACAGTATAGTAAGGCATAAAAATATTGAGATTTTATTGTTAAAAAACATAAAAGTTATAAAAATATCACAGTATAGTAAGGCATAAAA
>NW_019203454.1:0-161 GCF_002260705.1 Seriola dumerili
AAACGTCATAGTTTAGCAAGGCATAAAAAGTCATAAAAATTAAATAGTATAGTAAGTCATAAAAACGACATAGTATACTAAGGCATACAAAGTCATTAAAAAGACACATAGTAAAGCATAAAAAGATATGACAACAACATAGTATAGTAAGGCATAAAAAC
>NW_019203455.1:0-124 GCF_002260705.1 Seriola dumerili
CAGTAACCTAGGTTACCTCAGTAACCTTGGCAGGGCATAAGCATGGTGACATCTGTGGGTCTGAAACTTAAGATATGAGATTCATATTTAGTTTAACATGGTTTTCATCTCCTCTGACTTCCTG
>NW_019203456.1:0-174 GCF_002260705.1 Seriola dumerili
ATAGGTAGCCTGATAATTGCTGGTTGCAGTCCTAAAGCTGTTTATCACAAACCAAAGTCAGTGCACTAATAAATGAATCGACTGTTTCAGCCCTATTTCTATTGTCTTTTTTAGTCTCCAAAAACTGGTTCAACGTACATCTAGGCATGTGGGAATACTGCTTTAAGATATACT
>NW_019203457.1:0-217 GCF_002260705.1 Seriola dumerili
CACTACACATGGACACAGACCTTTACACTGGATGGACCTGTCACCTGAAGGTTGATTTTCAAACTGGCAAACTAAAAGCTGTTGGTATTAATGGCTTATAAATGATCTGTGAAACATTAGTAAATTATTCATTAATCAGTGATAACAAAGTTAATTACAGCTTATAAAGGCTTTATAAACAAGCAGAATAACTGAGAAAATATTTGAAAAATACATT
>NW_019203458.1:0-152 GCF_002260705.1 Seriola dumerili
TATACACATTTAAAGGGAAATAAAACCTTGGAGGTCTCTCTCGTTTGATATATTTCCCCTGCAAACTTTGGCAGCTTTTAAACAGTGCCCCTCTAACGGTTGCCTTTACCTTTCGTCATGAAGCTCTCACCCCCTGCCACTGTATGCTGTAT
>NW_019203459.1:0-172 GCF_002260705.1 Seriola dumerili
CTGACTTTTACAGCCTGAATATCGTCCGTCTTTAATCTTCATGGAATATTTTCACCTAAACATATTTTTCTTTCTGCTTATGTGGCTCATTCTGCTGTTTAGTCTATCCACACTGTAATTATTATTCATTTACAATGATCACAGGAAGTCCCCTCTATTAATCACTGTTGAA
>NW_019203460.1:0-120 GCF_002260705.1 Seriola dumerili
ACAGACTCGATTAAGAAAAATGAAAGGCTCTGGATTAGTCGTCATATTATATTTTTGATTGTGCGAGTCAGTAGAAAGACAGTTTTTTTGCCTCCAAATCTGTTATTTCCCTCTGCTAAA
>NW_019203461.1:0-104 GCF_002260705.1 Seriola dumerili
TGCATTGATTGCGGTAATTGGTGCATTTCAGTCCTTTAGCGTGTCTTAAGTCCTGATCATTGGAGTAGTTTCATCCTCATACTCACCAGAGTTGATCTTCTTCA
>NW_019203462.1:0-104 GCF_002260705.1 Seriola dumerili
TCAAGGCCTGATACAGATTTCTCAGACAGGAAGTAAGAGCTTCAGACCCAGTTTCGATTTTTTCTTTTTTTTTTTTTACTTATGTGGGAAAACCATGTTAAACA
>NW_019203463.1:0-519 GCF_002260705.1 Seriola dumerili
ATATGTGTCAGAATTAATTATTAGAGTAGATTTGCGTTTTCTCCTATTAAAGTAATCTTTATTGCCACATCCTTAAAATAATCCCCAGACCCTGTGGGGTGAAGGTTCATGGGTGGTCGTCACCCCTGCGCCGCTCTCTGACAGTCTATTACACAGTTCAGGAGCATTAAATGGATCTGCTCTCCGTCTTATCTTTGCCTCTTTAAAGCTGCTGTGACAGGATGAAACGTGACATGATTACCCCGCTGCATTTTTTACCTGATCCCTCTCAGATGTGTTTGTGGATAAGAGACGTTTTCCTCCTTCAAACCAATGAAAATCTTTTAGTTTTTCAAAATAAAATGCAAGCTGGTTCTTTAGTTAGTTGGGTATTTTAAAGATGTTACGAAAAAGAAGGATGAAATCCATCTATCATGTCTGTGTGGGATTTATTTGTTTCAGTCAGTGTCTCTGTCTGTTGCCCCTGTACCCCTGCATTCCCCAGCTCTCCTTTCTGTTGCCCCTCCAGCAGCCCCCCCC
>NW_019203464.1:0-115 GCF_002260705.1 Seriola dumerili
TCATATACAAATTTTACCATGAGTATTTCATATATATTACAAACTCATATCTTCATACGTGTAGATATGTGATAATAAATCCCCTGATAGGTGACATATATGGCTGCATTAGTCT
>NW_019203465.1:0-145 GCF_002260705.1 Seriola dumerili
ACAAGTCTCTGTGCAGGTTTAGCTTGCTATCGTCGTTTAGATTTACTGCTAAAAGTAAGGTTAAAACAATACTGACCGCCCAGACGTTACCATCCCGCCAAATCTGTTGCATTGTTTACCCAGCTCCCATCTATAGAAACTAAAC
>NW_019203466.1:0-107 GCF_002260705.1 Seriola dumerili
AGGATTTATGATAAATTTCATAAAAGTAGACAAAGTGACCTGGGTCTGTACATTTTATTTGTTTACATTCCTGATACAAACACCTGAAATGCTTCTTCGTCACACAG
>NW_019203467.1:0-129 GCF_002260705.1 Seriola dumerili
AGCTGGGTGAAAGTAATCACCAAAGTCATGTAGCTAACATGTATATATAGCATCCGGTACAATTTCAGAGTATTAATTATGCTGTTTTTCGACTACATGACCAGTTTGTCACCCTTTTCCAGGTGAGTA
>NW_019203468.1:0-282 GCF_002260705.1 Seriola dumerili
AGAGAAAGAAAGAGTGACAGGATGCAGGGAGAGAGAAAACTGATGAGTGAGGGAGAGAAAGTGAAATTGGCTCCATGTAGGGAATACTTATTCTGTTTTACATGTGTAATTAGACATCAGCAGTAAATGATGCTCTCCGGCCTTTGTCCATTGTCCTACTGTTCTACTTTCTATAAGTTTCTCTGTGTTTCACTGTCTTGTGACAAATGAACTCTGTGTTATATTTCAGTGTCCTGAGAATGAGTAAGGGTCTGAAGAGTAAAGAATGTTTCAGTGTAAAAT
>NW_019203469.1:0-119 GCF_002260705.1 Seriola dumerili
CTATAACCGTACACAATGCATTGAAGTACTGGGTGGATGGATAAAGTGTTATGTGTAACATAGAAGGTGCATTGTATGACGCTTTAGTGCTTTTGGTAGGAGTTATTGTGTCTTGGGTA
>NW_019203470.1:0-115 GCF_002260705.1 Seriola dumerili
GTGCAAGGACCTTAAAGACAACAGCAACAATAAAAACACATTCTTACAGAGATGTAGTAAATATATTCTAGTTACATCTAATGTTTAGATTCAAGTTAAGATAGTCAAGGGTGCC
>NW_019203471.1:0-100 GCF_002260705.1 Seriola dumerili
TCCTCCACCCAATGGTGGCTAGGTACAAAGGGACGTATGAACGAGAGTGTAGTGAATAAACAAAGGGAGATACAGGAGAGAGAGAGAGAGAGAGAGAGAG
>NW_019203472.1:0-108 GCF_002260705.1 Seriola dumerili
TATGACTTTTTATTCCTTACTATAACATGTCGTCTTTATGACATTATATGCCTTAATATACTATGATGTTATACTATGCCATTTTTATGACTTTTTATGCATTACTAT
>NW_019203473.1:0-108 GCF_002260705.1 Seriola dumerili
AGAACACAGTCATATCTCAGTTATTAGGTGATAAAATGTTGCACTAAGTGCTCAAAAATCAATTAATATAGCTTTTATTTATATATTACATAAAATAAAATACAAAAT
>NW_019203474.1:0-101 GCF_002260705.1 Seriola dumerili
TTCATAATGAAACAAAAATCTAGTCTAAGTCTTATGACACATTTAATAATAATAATTAATTATTAATAATTATATTTTGCCCCATTATGTTTTACTGCATG
>NW_019203475.1:0-143 GCF_002260705.1 Seriola dumerili
ACATTTGACTATTTCGTAACACTGAAAAGATTAAATGATATATTGATAGTTCCAAACGTAGTTGAAATTAATGAGTCAAAGCGAGTTGTAATTATTAATTAGTGCAATTATTGATGAGTTAATTATCCTTTCTTTTTACATAT
>NW_019203476.1:0-136 GCF_002260705.1 Seriola dumerili
ACATTTGGGAGGACCCATTGTGCTGTTATGTTTGTATTCCACTCAGAATGTGAAAAGGAAGGCTAATGGTAAGCCACTAGACATTACTTTTCATTCATGTCATTTCAACATCTGCTGAGTCATTGATAGTTCTCAC
>NW_019203477.1:0-156 GCF_002260705.1 Seriola dumerili
TGCTCGGTAATGTAAAGTGTTTCACTGCTGCTCGTATGTCCCACATCTGAAGAAAATCACACTGCGGAGACAAACGCCCTGTTTCAGTATTTGGCCTCGCAGCAGCACAAAGAAACAAGTTCAGAAAGACACACAGGCAGTTTGCAAAGACGGGAT
>NW_019203478.1:0-210 GCF_002260705.1 Seriola dumerili
CACAATGGCAAAGATGAACATGACAAAGATGTACAGGACGAGAACGTTCACAAGCATCGGCACGGTGTCCAAGAGTATCATCACCATATCTTGCATACCTGCACAGGACAGGGAGACGACTCCATCAGAGGTGATTATTCTGACATATTGTCAGAATATGTACTGTATAAATATATATATACAGTATATATATACTGTATATATATTGAG
>NW_019203479.1:0-111 GCF_002260705.1 Seriola dumerili
TTTGTTTTGTCTTGTCCAGAGAGTAATGGAGCTGGAGGCAGATGCCATGGGACACGAGCTGCTCTTTGTCGATGAGGCAGGTTTTAACCTCAGTAAAACAAGGAGGCGTGG
>NW_019203480.1:0-112 GCF_002260705.1 Seriola dumerili
GGAGTGTTAGAGGAGTCTGTCCAGAGGAAGAGAGACATACAGTCTGGATTATGGGTAATATGGTTAATTGGAAGTAAATACTCAGCAGAGTCACCATCAGCTCCAGTCATTG
>NW_019203481.1:0-108 GCF_002260705.1 Seriola dumerili
GGTTGCAACTATATCCCCCAACATGGTCCAGTGGCATGGGATCATTCAAGAAATTTACTGTATGGAAAGACTTACATTTGTTTTAAGACTTCAGTTGGAGAAATGTAT
>NW_019203482.1:0-141 GCF_002260705.1 Seriola dumerili
AGAGGAATATGAGTTTACAAAATAACTCTGCAACAAATATCATCTTCCCTCAGTTTGTGTTGCTTTTAGAAAAATCACTGTTTTGATTCTTTCTCCTCAATTTTACCTCATTAATTTAATGTTAACATCTACAATCATTCA
>NW_019203483.1:0-977 GCF_002260705.1 Seriola dumerili
TTTTTTTTTTTTTTTACCTCACTTGAGTATGATATTCAGATACTGACATTTCCACTGCTGCAGTGGTTGTAGGTCACTCTGGATAGGAGCGCCAGTGGGGTGCTTAGATTAGACATGAACGGAGATGAAGTCTGTAAAAAGCTGATGTAAGCAGACAGTCCCTCTGGGACAGCTGGGACAGACCAGTGTTGTGTATAATGCTGCCTCTGTCTGTACTTCACAGAGTTGCTTGCAGAGCTTCTCTTGGCATTTTACATCACTATAATGAGCAATAATCTGTCAACAGAATTAAATGGCAGTTTCCAGATTGTGATCCAGAATTTTCTCCTGCTTCTTAAAACCAAAGGAAATTGTGTGTGTGGCCATTAATGTTAACCACAAAGATCCTTTTAATAAATAAATGATAGGTTTTGTTCGTCAGGAAGTTAATGAGGCTTGGTAATGTAAGTGCATCTCTCGTTCGTATTTACTATCTTAAGATACCAATTTCTTGTATCATTTATTTTATCACAAACAAGAAGCTGTGTGGCTGTGACAGTGTTACTCATGAGATGAGTCACACACACCAGGGCAAGATTAGCTCTTACATTTTAACACAAGAAAAAGAAGAAGCATATATCTGAAAGATGTTGCTATGACAAACATCAACATATCCGACTCATACTAATGATTAATGCATGCAATAGTTTGTGCATAGAATTGCTCCAAGGCATCATCGGAATGTGACTAATATAATTCCAATATCACTCAGTCAATACCAGCGTCATTAATGGATCAGTACAGTGTATTTGCAAGGCCTCTAATAGTCAACAGCGCATCTAGGCTGTAGCATTGCGTGCATCACAGTAATCCCCTTTATGGAGCAAACTGTTTCAGCTTCATAGTTATGTAAGCAGAGGATAAATGTTGTCCAAGGACTCTGTCTTTCCACAGGCATGCTTACTGATGCACACATACAGATATGTATGTGTGTGTGT
>NW_019203484.1:0-150 GCF_002260705.1 Seriola dumerili
ATTTAGTGTTAATAATATACCTGAGTTTTGGCTATGATATCAAAGCGATGATTTGTGATGCCTTTGGGAAATACAAACCAAACATCTGAGCCAAACATCTTAAAGGTTCAGTATTGTCTAAATACAAGGACATCATAGGACACTGGCACA
>NW_019203485.1:0-145 GCF_002260705.1 Seriola dumerili
TATCTCTACTAACTGTAACCTTCACTCTCATCCCAACCACGGAGAAGGGTGCTACAGACAAAACTAGAGGGACACAGGAGCAGACTGTGACAGAAGCCTGCCAGCCGCTGTCAATCAAACAGACAAAAATGAGCATTTCTGACAT
>NW_019203486.1:0-123 GCF_002260705.1 Seriola dumerili
CTCAAAGCCTATTGGTCTTCACTCTGAAGTGCCCGCCCCTCTAGTTCGCTCTGATTGGTCAGAGGAGACTTCTATCTACAAGCTTGTCATTCAAAAACGCTTTGAAAAAATAAAAAATAAAAA
>NW_019203487.1:0-138 GCF_002260705.1 Seriola dumerili
CCACCTCCCCGATCTCACTGTGTTTCTCCCATCTCTGTTCTCAGGCCTCCGGTCCGCTCACGCACTGTAAAAAAAAAATAAATAAAACACGCAGCCAAACGACCAATTTTAATTTATTCCTTTTTTTTTTTTTTTTTT
>NW_019203488.1:0-113 GCF_002260705.1 Seriola dumerili
ATTTATAGCAGAGAGTACAGCCCCACCTCAGCGGGGGGGGGGGTAGAGTTACTTAATTCACTGTACAGGTTAATAGACAGGCTCCATAGTACCAGACACATACACACCAGCTC
>NW_019203489.1:0-107 GCF_002260705.1 Seriola dumerili
TGTCTTAAATCACAAACAATGACTAAATAGCTTAATTTCCAGTCAGAGTCTCTGCAGGAAATCATTTATTTTACCAGAACAGTGAGAGTTATCGGGCCGACAATATC
>NW_019203490.1:0-142 GCF_002260705.1 Seriola dumerili
GGGAAATCTAACCAAAAATCTGTGGATGTAACTGAAAGCACTAAGGTGCTAAAATGCTAACGTTCAGGTTTTAGGAGTCATTCCTGCAGCTCTCTAATAGAACAACACTGAGGTGGAGGAGATATCACTCCTTGCATCTCCA
>NW_019203491.1:0-324 GCF_002260705.1 Seriola dumerili
TGCAGTTCATACATGAATCTGAATGGATATATTTTTACTCAGACAGGTATGGAACATCATACACACAGGTGGTGTGTGTTACCTGGAATACCAGCCTTGGCGATGGCGGCAGCAGCGTGATCCTGAGTGGAGAAGATGTTACAGCTGGACCACTGAACCTGAGGAGGAGGAAGATAAACACTGACTTAATATAAACATAATTTAACTGTATTAGAATCAGGCTTCTTTATCTTTGTATCCAAGATAATTAAAATCAAATTCCAACTAAAAGTGAAAGTCTAGATGAGTCATGTTCTGGTGTTGACCATCATCAGTTAGAGCTCT
>NW_019203492.1:0-155 GCF_002260705.1 Seriola dumerili
ACAGTGAGTGTTGTTTTTACGTTACATATTACATTTAACATTTACATTACGTATTCCCTGCTGGTTGAGGAACAGAACGCCACCTCTTTACTGTTGCAAGGAAGCTTTGGGGTTGGATGGGGAAAAAGCTTATGACCACGTCCCTCAAGGAATAT
>NW_019203493.1:0-133 GCF_002260705.1 Seriola dumerili
CTAATAAGATTACATGGCTGTCAGTATAAATCAGCCTAAGATGACATTGAAAATGAGCATTAGAAGGGGATATGTGCAAGTTTGGGTGTGATACTGAAAGAAAAACTTTATCACATAATGAGATAACCCATGT
>NW_019203494.1:0-150 GCF_002260705.1 Seriola dumerili
AATGAATAAATAAATAAATAAATAAATAAATAAAACAAAGCAAAACAAAACAAGAAAACTTCCATTCACACACTCGCTCACATACTAAGGGGTAAAACTAACTAAGCCAAGCTAAGCTAAGCTAAGCTAAGCTAAGCTAAGCTAAGATAA
>NW_019203495.1:0-167 GCF_002260705.1 Seriola dumerili
AACAAGCCTTACATATACCAAATCAGTTTGAATCAAATTAATTTGCACCACAGCTACAGCCACAGCTATAGCCACAGTTACAGCCTAATCAAACTTAAGAACAGCAGCCTTGTTCAGTAGTTGCTGTTGCATTCAACCCACAGCTAGTGTATGGACAACAGCAAGCA
>NW_019203496.1:0-118 GCF_002260705.1 Seriola dumerili
CGGTTCCGAGTTTTCGGCTCTAACTGATCAGTGTCCCGGCGGTGGCGGCGGCGACGGCGTGCAGCTTTTGTAATGAGCGGGTGAAAGGCTGCTCTCATCTCTGTGTGGTTTCTGCCTC
>NW_019203497.1:0-112 GCF_002260705.1 Seriola dumerili
AAATGTGGGAGTCATTTTTTTAGTCTTCTCTTTATCAGAGGAGAAGCTTCTCTGAACCCAGACCATTTCTGTCTGCTGTTGAACTTTATTACATCCTGTCTGGACGACCACA
>NW_019203498.1:0-148 GCF_002260705.1 Seriola dumerili
TGTGTGTGTGTGTGTGTGTGTGTGTGTGTGTGACAGTAAAGTGCTCCTATGAATAGAAAAAGCTCTGTATGAAAGTGTGAGTGATTGGGTGGATGTGGTCTGTAGTGTAAAGCGCCTCGACTGGTCGATAAGACTACAAAAACAACAC
>NW_019203499.1:0-500 GCF_002260705.1 Seriola dumerili
CTTTGTCACTCACACTAACTACAGCTATCACTGTGTCTATTTGTTCATTTTCTTTGATAGGACTTTGAAAGGATTTGATGGAAATTTCTGGGTGATTATCGTTCATATCTGTCACCTGTATTGTCAGTTTACACTGTCCAGATAAAGAGTTTTGTCCTCTATCAGCAGCAATAATTTCCATTTCATAAAGTTTAATATCTTCATAATTAATCATCTCTTTCACTCTGATTTCACCATTTTCTGGATTCAGGTTAAACATATTTTGTGTTCTCTCTGATGTGTACAAACTATATGAATAAACAATATCAGAATTGGACCCTTCATCTAAATCGGTGGCGTTTAGTTTGATTACTAGACTTCCAATCGGAGAGTTTTCCATCACATCTACGACGTATCTGTCTTTTTCAAATGAAGGGGCGTTGTCGTTCACATCAAGCACGCGAACAATGATGCTGGCTGTACCTGTGCGCGTGGGGACTCCACCGTCCACAGCAGTCAGT
>NW_019203500.1:0-110 GCF_002260705.1 Seriola dumerili
TGAATTCATTTGGAGACTAAATCCACAGAGGCAAGAAAACCCCCCCCCAAAAAAACAGCACCCTGATTGGCCGGAAAAAATACTGTAGCTCTTCTCATTAAAAATAAGCA
>NW_019203501.1:0-113 GCF_002260705.1 Seriola dumerili
TTTTTCATGAAGGAAAATTATTTGTTATTGTTGACATTTAAGGTCTATAATGATAAACTGACATAATAAATTCTATAATAAATAACTGATAGGTTTATTGTCAAGCTCGCAGT
>NW_019203502.1:0-102 GCF_002260705.1 Seriola dumerili
AACAACTCAGACTTGTCTTCGCAGCTCAAAGACACACACTTGGATCTGCACACAGAGTTCAGGCTGAGTGAGTCACTTCATATCATCAACATGTTCATTGTT
>NW_019203503.1:0-149 GCF_002260705.1 Seriola dumerili
GATTCAGCTTCAATGACATCATCGGTGGCAGTTGCATGTGAAAAAGAAAAAAAAAATCAAATTTCAAACAATCAATTGAAAAATTTTAAATGAAAATGAAAAGCCTAATCTCCTGTGTGGCCACACTGCAACGGCTGTAATCCTACAGT
>NW_019203504.1:0-180 GCF_002260705.1 Seriola dumerili
AATTGTGCTTTATAAATAAAGTGGATTGGATTGGATTGGTCAGGCAGCTAGAGGGGGTGCCCCTGTTGCTTTCTTTTACAGCCCATGTGTTAACCACCCTCTGGTGGAGGCGAAGGACAAAACACATGGTTATTTCATTGGTGATGGGTTGCTGGTGAGGAAGTGGGCCCCTGGTGGTGA
>NW_019203505.1:0-104 GCF_002260705.1 Seriola dumerili
TGACGTTTTTATGCCTTACTATACCGTGACGTTTTTTTTGACATTTTTATGCCTTCCTATACTACGACGTTTTATGCCATACTATATTATGAAATTTTTTGACG
>NW_019203506.1:0-236 GCF_002260705.1 Seriola dumerili
GGCGATAGAAGGATGTAGAACTGCAGCGTCTCATGGTGGTTGCCAGAAATCAGCATATGAATTGGGGTGGTCTGGTGAGTGACAGTCCCCAGCAGATGTCCGTCCAGGGCACTGGCCTGTACTGGCTCGGGCAGGGGAACTCGGCCCAGTTCCAGCTGGATGACGAGCTTCTTGTACATGAAACTGATGTTGGCCAGAGAGTCAATAAAACAGACAAGTGTGTGAGCATCGCCAGG
>NW_019203507.1:0-128 GCF_002260705.1 Seriola dumerili
GTATGTGTTTGTGTGACAGCTCTGATCCCAAAATACACCATAAACTCCAGTTGTTTGTCATTTGGCTCCAGTCTCTTTTTTTCCCTCTTGTCACTTCTATGAAGCAGATTCACGAAAGACTTGAAAAT
>NW_019203508.1:0-109 GCF_002260705.1 Seriola dumerili
CTGACTGACAGTAGCCGTAAATGCAGAGAAACTAAATTTTTCTATTTTATTTATTATTATTTTTTTGTTTTTCTGTTTGTGAACTGAGCTGAACTTCTAAAAAATAAAC
>NW_019203509.1:0-142 GCF_002260705.1 Seriola dumerili
AAATAGATAGATAGAAATACTTTATTCATCCCCGAAGGCAAATTCAAAAATCCAGAAGCTCATCAAAACATAGAACAACAAAATTAGCACGTTAATATTAAAAATTCAAAAATTCAGGAGGAGTTGAACAGTCTTATTGCTG
>NW_019203510.1:0-133 GCF_002260705.1 Seriola dumerili
CTCATTAATTAAAGACAATATGATGGTGTTGAAAAGATACATGGAAAATGTAGAGTTTACTAACTCATTATTTGTGACGGTTCCTCCTCAGATGAACCAGAGCGTCCTAAGACTCACTGTGAGCAGCACAGAG
>NW_019203511.1:0-118 GCF_002260705.1 Seriola dumerili
CTATGGTTAGCACTGTTACCTCAGACTGAAGAGGTTGTGAGTTCAAATCCCAATATGGGCTTTTTTTGTCCTTTGCCTTTTTTTGAAATTTTTACGCCTTACTATACTATGTCATTTT
>NW_019203512.1:0-100 GCF_002260705.1 Seriola dumerili
CAAATAGGGAACTAAGTAAAAGATTAAAGAGATCAAAACCCACAAAACTAGCCCCATTGATTGCGGTTCCAAGGTTTGTAGACAATCTCTTTTCCTACAG
>NW_019203513.1:0-150 GCF_002260705.1 Seriola dumerili
AATAAAGTGCTTAATATCATATGAGAAGAAACTGTGATACCTGAAGGTAAATTCTGTTACAGCAACATCCAAAAGTGATATTAAACAAGATGAAAAGTAAACAAACTATAGTAGAAAAAAAAATTAAATGTAAATAGAATATGTTGTGAT
>NW_019203514.1:0-119 GCF_002260705.1 Seriola dumerili
AAAAGTCATGAAACGTCATAGTATAATAAGGCATAAAAATGTCAAGAAGCGTCATAGTATAGTAAGGTAAAAAACTTCAAAAAACGTAATAGTATAGTAAGGCATAAAATGCAAAAAAA
>NW_019203515.1:0-140 GCF_002260705.1 Seriola dumerili
AGCTGAATACCGGAGTTGGCCATTATTTAAAAAATAAATAAAAAATTAAAAAAAAAAAAATGATTTGAATCCCCTCTTCTAACTTTAAAGAATGATCCCGGGTCCGTGATAATCTTCTGTAAGGTACAACGCTCCAGGAA
>NW_019203516.1:0-313 GCF_002260705.1 Seriola dumerili
AGTCTCTTTATTCACAACGGCCTACTCGCAGTCATAGACCGAGACAACAAAAACCAAACACAGAACGTGACATGTCCGTTTATATCTCAAATGGCTATGTGTCTGTATGTGCATCCTGTTTTCCAATCATTTTGGCTTCGTTATACTACTCTTGCCTAACTTATTTCCTGGCGCACAACCAGGTCACTGTGCTCTTCACTGACATTGCGCCTTGACCTTATGTTTATTCCTAGTTTTCCAATCTCCTAATTTCCAGATGTTTCCCCAAACATTTAAAGTGTCTTGGCCCACTCTGTTGGCCGCCAAACCATAT
>NW_019203517.1:0-111 GCF_002260705.1 Seriola dumerili
TCCGGTTCATGTTTAAGTGCTCATCATGTCCTGAGAATGGAAACTGTTCCTTTTGAAACTGTTCATGTACCGGAACCAAAGAATTAGACGCGTTACATACTGTACGTTAGA
>NW_019203518.1:0-144 GCF_002260705.1 Seriola dumerili
TCCCCACCTCCAGAGGCATAAAAGCAGTGGAAAACCATGAGTAGATAATATTTTGAAATAAATAAAATGTTACATTAATGAGAAAAAATGAATTGAAATGTGATAAAATTTCTGTGTGATTTTTAATGATGAGACTGTACTGTT
>NW_019203519.1:0-616 GCF_002260705.1 Seriola dumerili
GTTTCCACACAAGTCACTCACAAGTCGCTGACTGTAAACCACACTTCAGTGTTTATCTGTGGCATAGATGTGAAGACATAGCTGCCTAAATCCCACTGGCAGCTGCCAAAGCAACCAATGTCCTAGTAGGGACCCTCAGAGACAGGATAGGAGAGAGAGAGATCAGTGAAGGACGTAAACAGCCACAACAAACAGCCAGTGTGTGTCAGTCAGTTACAGTCTTCTCTAAGTGGGACAGAGGGTGTAGGGTTAGAGTGTACAGAGTGACCAATAGAAGCTGCACACATGCATGGGTGTGATGTGGTTCCATGAAGAATAACTTTATATGGACAGTATATATATATATGTAAATATGATGTAGTATAGGGTTAAATATGACCTAATGTTTGATAACTGCTCATATCATCATTGATATCGATCAAGCTTCAATAAATAGTGCTTCTGCTAGTGCTACTTCTTCCATCAGCTCACAAGATTTCACCACAGTCAGGACCGCTTGTCAGGTGGTCAGATAGCTTAAGAAACCCCCCCTCCCTCCACACCTTCCCGCCGTTAGAATAGAAGGATCTGTGTCGGATCATTTCTGTAACTCTCTGAAACCGACGATCTGAAGTTC
>NW_019203520.1:0-192 GCF_002260705.1 Seriola dumerili
GGTTCTACAGAGGGTCGGTCAACTACAGACTGAAATACCTCAACAGCTTTTGAATGGATTATCAGGAACAACTGGTTCAGTCATTCATATTTACTCAAGATGTGTCCTATTAACTTTGCTGCCTTTTCATTGAGCGCCATCATCAGGTCAAATGTGCTTTGTGTTCAGTTCATCTTCAGGGGGACATGAATG
>NW_019203521.1:0-142 GCF_002260705.1 Seriola dumerili
TGTTCTGTTTTCTGCTCCCATGTCCGTGAAATCTATGGTGATGTCCTGGAATGGTGCTTCTGGCACAGGGAACTTCCCTAGGGGGCACCTGTAGGCTTGCTTGGGGTTATGTTCATTACATGTGGTGCAGTCTGTGATGTAA
>NW_019203522.1:0-134 GCF_002260705.1 Seriola dumerili
ATTTTTGTGATTAATTTATTAATCGTTTGGCCTATAAAACGTCAAAAATATTGTGAAACAATGCCAATCACCAACTTTGTGGAGCCCAGGGTGCATTCAGTAGGTATTCAGTGTGCAATTATATAAAAAAAGAA
>NW_019203523.1:0-105 GCF_002260705.1 Seriola dumerili
GTTCCCAGCTAGAAGGGCACGCAGAGAGTGCAGACCTACCCCAAACTCATTGTCAAACAACATACCCCAGACTTCAGACAAAAAAAAAAATACAGGTCAACAAGT
>NW_019203524.1:0-160 GCF_002260705.1 Seriola dumerili
AGGCGGTAGCTATATGCCAGACTCAGTAGGGAATCCCCGGAAGCCATGTACCTGTGAGGGAAGAAGCAAATAAATATAAGTTATATGTGAACATTTGATATTCACCTGTGTCTCTCCTTTGTTTCAGCTGATATGTGCAAAGCTAGATGGAAGGTTTTAA
>NW_019203525.1:0-116 GCF_002260705.1 Seriola dumerili
CCCCAGGTGGGTGACACTCCCTGAGCTAGGTGTGTGTTCTGCCTTCTGAGTCCGCTTTGCAGCCGCTATTGTTTATTCCCTCGCATCACGGCTCCGGGAAAACTGTGTCGAAGGTA
>NW_019203526.1:0-100 GCF_002260705.1 Seriola dumerili
TGAGCGACCACCTCTGTGGATCAGGGAGTTCAGAGTAATGCTTGTTTTGAAAAAAATGGGCTTACAGTCTTCTTCTGTCAAAATGTTACAGAAGGAATAC
>NW_019203527.1:0-276 GCF_002260705.1 Seriola dumerili
AACACATTGACTGAAACTAAACAAGTTTAACAACGTTTTTATTTTTCTATCGCAGTAGCGGGAAACATTTCCTGCTCATATATCTGTGTTCAATTCATCCAATTGAACTAAATATAGAGACAAAAGTTTTTAATTCGTTTTTATTTGATTTATTCGTATTGTCTTTTATTCTGAAATCATTTCAATTCAAGTCAAATGTTGAAACAACAATCAGAGAATATAACAATACTAATATATGATCCATCTTCAGATCTGATTTCTGACTGTTTCTAACTG
>NW_019203528.1:0-114 GCF_002260705.1 Seriola dumerili
AATGGTAACAGAAACCTAAAAGCTTTTTCATTTCTTATCGCAGCAGGGTTACACAATCATCAGAATAATATGTTTATCAAAAAACAATTGGTCGTCTAACTGCGACTTACCAGC
>NW_019203529.1:0-140 GCF_002260705.1 Seriola dumerili
GTATAGTAAGGCAGAGAAAGTCATGAAAATATTATAGTATAGGAAGGCATAAAAACGCCATATTATAGTAAGGCATTAGAAGTCTTAAAAACCACATAGTATAGTAAGTCATCAAAAATCATAAAAAGGTCATAGTATAC
>NW_019203530.1:0-152 GCF_002260705.1 Seriola dumerili
AGCATCCACTGCAGCATTCTGATCGCAGTCACTCTCATCGTAAACATTATGTTTAAGGATTCACGGTCGAGAGCCGGGACCTCGGGTTAGAGTGAACGACAGCGGGTGGAGGTTTCTCACCTGTGCTATCCTGGTCTTCTTCTGCTGGAACT
>NW_019203531.1:0-121 GCF_002260705.1 Seriola dumerili
AAGAAGGCTCACCAGCGTCTCTTCTTCCTGAGGAGACTCAAGAAGGCCCACCTGTCACCTCAGATCCTGGTGAACTTCTACCGCTGCACCATCGAGAGCATCCTCACCAACTGCATCTCGG
>NW_019203532.1:0-272 GCF_002260705.1 Seriola dumerili
GCTTTATCTTTTGTATCAATAATCTGTTACTGTTAAAGGAAAAAGCCAAATCTGCCTTGAGATGTTGAAATGTAAAAGTATAAAGTAACATAGAAATATTCAAGTGAACAGTACTTGAGTAAATGTACTTAGTGACTTTCCACCACTATGGACTTCCCCCACTTCTTACAATACTAAAGTAGCTCCATGTAAAATCCTATGAACATTATTGATCCGGATCCATCAACTAACACCAGTGTCACTAGCTGTGGATCAAGTTGTTATCAATTAAA
>NW_019203533.1:0-401 GCF_002260705.1 Seriola dumerili
TCCCAGTAATCCCTGGACCACTGGGTTCATTTGAGCCATTTGTCCATTTGCCAGCACATTTACCATTTGAGCTCCCTGCAGGCCCATCATCATGTCCGTCTGTTTGTCCATAGTTCGCAGGCATTGCCTCCTCAGCATGGGAACGATGCAACATGTCAGAAAAGAAATCAGAATTAGGACTATGACAGCACTCACTGCTGCCTTGGCCAAAATGGCTCCCCATTTTCCTAATTTTTGGTCCAACCAATCCACATTCAGGCTACCTCCCCCACCAGCATTTCCCTTCATTTCTAATCCTAGTTTCTCCAGTTTTCTCATAGCTAGTGTGAATGATCCGTCAGCGTTTGTGTTGTTTGGAATGTACGTCGGGGTCACCAATTATGTTGTGGCGAGAAGTGGTG
>NW_019203534.1:0-100 GCF_002260705.1 Seriola dumerili
TATAAATTTTTATGCCTCACTGTACTATGACTTATTTATTACTTTTTATGCCTTCTTATACTATGACTTTTTTTGTCTTACTATACTTTGACTTTATGAC
>NW_019203535.1:0-159 GCF_002260705.1 Seriola dumerili
GGAGGAGGAGGAGAAGAAGAACCTGCAGAAACAGCTTGTTAAGCATCATGTCAGAGGTGTAGTGGTGGTGGAGGGATGCTGCTGGAGCGAGAACACAACCATTCACTACCTGACGGATAAAAAGCAGATTCCCAAAGTCTCTGCTGAACTAAGAGACAT
>NW_019203536.1:0-342 GCF_002260705.1 Seriola dumerili
AGATTTAAAGTTAGAAAAAGTATTTTTCCAAACAATATGACACTGGATGCACCATTATATCAAATGTGTATATTCCAGATATCTGTGCTTTCATTTATTCTTATTTCCCTCAAACTGACATATTTGGTGTCTTGGAAAAAACTGAGATCTCCACCAAAATACAACTATAACTATATCAAAACAAGCAGCTTCTTCCTATCTCACTCCACTCTTTGTTGTGTTGGATGCATTTCGGTTAGTCTGCAAAATCCAGGAAGAGGAAGTGGGATGAGCTAGTTTCAGTTGACTGCAGTTTGATTCAACACCTGCTCCATTACGTGTAGTTTTAGCACCTGTGGAGGT
>NW_019203537.1:0-100 GCF_002260705.1 Seriola dumerili
CAAGTTTAAATAAGTCTCAGACGTCCCCAAAACATGTCTGAAGTTTCTTGTTAAAGAATCCGCTCCGATCCTATATTTCAGCATGCCTGTAAACCCCTCT
>NW_019203538.1:0-278 GCF_002260705.1 Seriola dumerili
ATATGTCATATATAATCATCTTTAAATGGTATGGGTAATTAGCAGACTGGTGTAAGTTCAATATATAATAGTTTGGTTGGTCCAGATAGTCTCTAAGTAACAGAGAGAAATGCAAAAAATGTTGCAACTGTCCTTGTCTCCCCTACTTGAGGCCTGACTTGAAATTTGCCTCAAAACTTCATTCAGACTTGATTTGAATGAGAATTGACTTGTGACCGCAGAGCATTGTCCTGAGGCTGAGACGTCCCAACTGGCAACAAATCTACTTCCAGTGTTTA
>NW_019203539.1:0-112 GCF_002260705.1 Seriola dumerili
ATTAAAACTTAATGTGGGGTCATTCCAACATTTCTCACACGTTCCTCAGTCGCTCTCACACACACACACACACGCACTAATTTATGAATCTAAAAAAATAAAAAGAGTAAAA
>NW_019203540.1:0-113 GCF_002260705.1 Seriola dumerili
CATCACATCACATCACATCACATCACATCACATCACATATCATTATGGGACTGAGGGTTCTCTAGACAAAGACATGTCAAAGACTGTAAGTAGGTTACATCTGTAGCTCTGAT
>NW_019203541.1:0-275 GCF_002260705.1 Seriola dumerili
TGTTTCTGCTGCCCCCAAGTGGTCAAAAAAAGTCCTTGCGAAGTACAACTGCCCTATAAGCACAGTAATACATTTAATGCTGTATCAACTTCTATTGTAAAAATGCCTATGGTACAACCAGGTGGTGACATGGCTGTACTGCAGGAGCACATATTTTTGAAAATAAGACTCACATCAGCTGCTCTTTATAATTAGGAGGATTTGTTTCCAGAGCTATGTCTTCTCAGGAACTCTTCAGACTGAAGTTTGATGACCACAAACAAACTGAACCATCT
>NW_019203542.1:0-182 GCF_002260705.1 Seriola dumerili
ACAACACATGGTCACAGTCATGTTGACATTTAAGGTGTAATGGAAAAGAAAAACTAAACTAAAAACATCGCAACATTCATCCCAACTTTAAAGAAAAGCTTCTGTGAAATCAGGTATTTTAGCTGCAACAATCCCAAATCCTGGAGGGACTGACCAAAGAGTTTATGTACAGACACAAAACA
>NW_019203543.1:0-126 GCF_002260705.1 Seriola dumerili
TCTATGATTAATTTGTAAACCAATCTATTATCTTAATTTGAACCTACTTTTTAGACCTTTTTAGACCAGTTATTTATTATCATAACTTATTTTACTCAAAAGTTTTTTTTTTTTTTTTTTTTTTTT
>NW_019203544.1:0-201 GCF_002260705.1 Seriola dumerili
GACAAATTTTGACATTTTTTTGCCTTACTAAAATATGACCTTTTTATGCCTTATTATAGTATGATATTTTAATGCCTCAGTATACTATTACGGTATTCGACCTGTTTTAATCCTTACTATACTATGAAATTTTTATGCCTTACTATAGTGTGACGAATTTTGACATTTTTATGCCTCACTATAATGTGACATTTTTATGCC
>NW_019203545.1:0-108 GCF_002260705.1 Seriola dumerili
CGTGCAGCTCCGGCTCTTGGAGCGGCCTGTCGAGGAGGTTGTTTGTGGCCTCTGAGACCTGAGGCAGGCCACCACAGAAGTCTTCTAGTAGTTCTCTCCTCTCCTTAT
>NW_019203546.1:0-146 GCF_002260705.1 Seriola dumerili
GTGTCAGTGTGAGGAGAACTTTGCTTGGTCATGTGACAAGTGTGTCATATACGGTGCGTGCAGTGACGCCACCACACAAACCTGTGACTGCATAAATGGACTTCCTACTGATGGAGAGTTCTGTGAACCAATCACAAGTAAGACCT
>NW_019203547.1:0-101 GCF_002260705.1 Seriola dumerili
TGTAATTCACTGACAGTTGTATGTACACCCAAAGGTGCATAGCAAAAATGAGCTAATAAAAGATTCAGTTTAGTTAATTTTCAAAATGTAAACAAATATAG
>NW_019203548.1:0-591 GCF_002260705.1 Seriola dumerili
TTTGGAATTTCATATCCCAAAATATTTTTAACAACTGCAATAACATTTTCCAAATACAGCCTTCTCTTTGTGCAGTTCCAGAATATGTGTGTGTGCTCAGCCTCCAAGCTGGTTTCACAACAAGTGTGTATTTCCTGTTGCCTTCACTGGTTGACAGTGATGTCAGTTCTTATTGTAAATAGTGCCAAAATGTTTCAGCAGGAATCACTGTAAGTGTGAGTCCTAGTTCAAATTAAAGCAGCAAGCAGCGATACACGGGCCCTCGCCCTGTTGCACACCTCACTTGACGCCTCCAACATGCATCACATCCCTGTATATCAAGTGTAAACCAGACTGTGAAAATTTCATGTAAAAGATGGACGATTGTTACTCAACGGATACTTCCTGTTTTCGGTAGGTGGCGCTATGGTCATGACTCCAGTTAGCGTTCAGATGTTTTCAGTGTGGGACTGTGATAAAACGTGAAGTTTGGAGCAGATTGGACAATGTATATTATACATATTATATGTATTTCACATTGAGGCATCAATGAGTCTTAAGCATATTCTGACCAAGTTTGAAGTGGGTGGGGACAGTCTGCAAGGAAGAAGA
>NW_019203549.1:0-147 GCF_002260705.1 Seriola dumerili
AAAATTCACCAAACAAAACAGATACAGAACTTTCTCTTTCAGCTTGTGCTGTTATGTTTCTATACTTGCTCAGTTTGCATTTGATTGTTTCTCCTCTTTTTGGTTTATTTTTGTACAGACTTTATGTGTGAATGTGCCGAAGGCCAG
>NW_019203550.1:0-109 GCF_002260705.1 Seriola dumerili
ACTTTGACAATTCTGTTGAGTTTATTTGTTTATTATTTTATTTATTATTTATTATTTTTATTTTTTTTTTATTATTGTAGTTTGTTTAAATGGTTATGTTGGCCTGATG
>NW_019203551.1:0-183 GCF_002260705.1 Seriola dumerili
TTGTGTATATCAGGGCAGCTACGGAAAACCTGAGTTCCACAAGCTCCAGACAGACAACTTTGTTTTTCTTGCCATTATGAAACATCCGTTCCTCTAGTCCTGCTTATTAAGTGCAGGAGAGTCTGTCTGTATATGGTATCATGTTCCACAAGTCTCAATGGTGTGTGTTAGTAGAGAACAGTG
>NW_019203552.1:0-116 GCF_002260705.1 Seriola dumerili
TGACTCGTTCTCGATCATTCCTTGAGATCATCATTCTACAGAGGCCCTGAGAGCTCGACGCACGGCACCGTAATAAGGCAAATAAACAAACACGCTGCAAATTTCAGTCCTACAGA
>NW_019203553.1:0-174 GCF_002260705.1 Seriola dumerili
GCAGTATGCAATGTCAAAAAAGCGTGTAGAGTTCATGTGTTGTTTACATCCTGGACCATGGCTGAGTACAGCAACCGCTGAAAAGTTTGGCTTAGCTTCACCAAGAAAGACAAGAACACAGCAAAATGCAACTTTTGCAGTAGAAATATTTCATGCAAGGGAGGAAACACCACC
>NW_019203554.1:0-139 GCF_002260705.1 Seriola dumerili
TAGGGTGGACTTGTGGGACCATGAAGGTGGCACTGCTTTCGCTGAGTACCACGACTTTAGACTGGGAGATGAGGACACAGCTTTCAAACTGCATGTGGACAAATACAGTGGAAACGCAGGTACTGCAGCCGTTTTAACT
>NW_019203555.1:0-22264 GCF_002260705.1 Seriola dumerili
TGTTGGCTTTGTTGTAGCTCATTTCACTGCTTGCTGATCAAGTTGGAGATTGGATAGATAAGCAACCCTCAAATACTTTCTTACAGTCGTCTGAAGAGGGTTTATTAGCCTAGTGGTGTTTGGCCCAACCCTTACATTTATTTGATTTAATATTGCAACCAATATAAAATTTGAGGTTGATGTTTCCTCTAATTGTATGTCATCTCTGTAGCTCTGGTTTAACAAAAACTGATTTCTAACAAAGCGAAATGTGACTACAGCAAAGGCACATTATCTTTGTTTCTCTCAGGCTCCTCGGATGTTCAACATCCACAGTTGCTTTCCATTCACTCCCACATTCAATACCCTCGGCCCCTGACGTGGTTGAACTAACCCTATTGCCACGCACATGAAAATAAACTTTTCCAGGCACTTCTGGGAAAGTTTTACAAATATAGAACTTTACATTGATCAAGAATTCATAATACAAAGAGTAAAAATTGATCGTGTTTGCAGTTGATAGAGTGATATCATAAATTTACAACATTTCATTTTTGTAACCGTTGGTGAAGGAAAAATTACTTTGGCCTTCAGGGGATTTTTGTTTTTGTTTGCAGTTACCTCAAGTGGCCACAGGGCAAATTGGCAACAAGCTGAGTGGTGGTGCTGTTAGCCAGCCTCTCCTAATATATCTATGATTATTCTCTGGAAAATACAAAATGTTTTTTGTTTTTTACAGATCGGAATGAGATATATGTTTAGAAAGCTTTAGAGTTGGGTAGCTTATTGCGTTATGCAGATTTATTCTTCTTGACAGGGGCCAGCTGCTGGACTTCAGCTCATATTTACCATACCACCAAGAGTGGTATTTATCCATCCGATCTCATTTTAAGCTCTTGATTGAAATGAGGAGAGTTATTCCCCAAAATGTCTAACAATTTCTTTGAACAAAAACTGGTGAAAGTGTTAGACGTTGAATTTTTGATGGACTCAAGTGGAGGAATGCTATTCTAAAAGACAATGTTTTACAGTTAGTTTGCTTTAAAGCCACTTGCTGTGGATTTTTACACTAAATTAAACAAGATCCCCCATGGACATTGATGCAGTAATATACATTGCTTTTGTCTCACACAGAAAGATAGCTGTCCTTTGATTGCTTGTCTGAACCACCATTTAACCTCTTTGATAACTGCACACAGATGTCACCATTGATTGAGGATGCCTATTTTTCTTTCAACACAGTGGCTTTTAAAAACACCTTAGGATCAATTGTTCTGTAGGTATGTGTAGTTGCCTGTATGTTAGTTTAATGTACTAATGAACAGAAAATGCAGGATCCAACACTCCACACTCAACATCATCAGCTACATTCAATCACAGTGTATTTCCTACCAAACTGAATTGTGTCCAAACTGCCATTGTTGTTCAGGATTATTATAAATATTTGCTGATATGTTTGAAGAATAGTAGATGTCATAATTTCTAACTGTCTTCCTCTGCTCTCCATTTGCTGCCTGGCTGACTGTTTATACTTTTTTCATGTTAAACACTATTTAGAAGAAAAAATATGATTCCTTATATGCTGTGTGGTTACTGGGAATTTGTCAATTGCTTCTATTGTTGGGGGAACTCTGGCCTAAACCTCAGCCCCAGTGCACACTAAAAAGACAACACAAACACAATCATACATACACACAACAGACAAAAACAGAGCAGAATACACATTTTTAGTTTCCTGTTTTCATAAAATGCAACTATTAAATGTTTAGCACAAGTGCGCTTAACCACTGTAAGATAACATTTTAAAACACAGTGTAACAGGGCCAGAGGTGTTTTCGCATGAGTTGCTATTTTGTAAATGTGTGGTGCTGCAAAAAAGTGTTGACTGTTTGTCAAAGATACATCTGCTTTGTGTGATTATCCAAAAGTGGTATATTCTTTATATGAAAAAAGTTAGTTCACATTTATAGATATGGGCTATTGTTAATAAGGTACTCGCCTATATCGTCGAATACTATCTTGCAAACTACTATATATTATGACACTTATTCAGTGGGGTGTACATTGTACTTTGTTTGTGATATGTGTTTGGCACAGGCAAAAGTGACAGGCCACTAATCTGAGGCCAAAGTATGTTTTATTCAATCTATTAAGTCATATACGTACATTTTAATGTCATTATTTGTATAAGGCATCGTGTTTATCTATCATGATACTTACGAATAAGTGTGTTATATTTTCACACTATTAATTCCAATGTACGCTAGAGGATCCACTTCTTATATATCATTGAATGGTCGCAAACTCTTATTTAAATGTCCCTCTACCTCCCTTTCAAAAGTGCAATCTAGCGCAAATTGAATTTAGATTCTAATCTGGTATATGTAGCTATCTACAATCGCTAAAACAAAGGGTAAAAGAAAAATCTTATCGTGAATAGAGTGAGAGTAAATTTCGTTGTAGAGCATCACACTGCCCCAAACTCTTTCTAATGTCATCTTCTCATGGTGTTTTCACTAGCACAAAGCAATGCTATAGATATATTTTTACCACACTTTTCGATTCTTGTTTTCAATAAACTTACCAGTTGTGGCTCCATGTATGAGTGTGAGTGAGTGCATGCATACCCCAATAGGACGTTAGCATGTGAAATAGAGATTAGTAGGAGTGTTGTTGATTCGATTCTATAAGCTATATCATGTGTAGAAAAATCCAGTGTAGTTTTTTTTGCCTGTGTGTGTGAGTCACTAGATAAGAACAATGAGTTGTCGTTGTTGATTGGACGGCCAGCCTGTTGTCTTTGTCTTCGTGTATTTAAAGTGGTTCACAAACTGAGTATTTCTTAAAAGTTCATCTTGTAACCTTCCACTGACGCAGTATGTTCGACATAAAGCTGTTAAAATGGAGTCGTAGTGTCTGATGTGGAATTGATAAATTTCTGGTCTGCAAGTGACCAATATAAACCTTGTGTCGTTTTATGTTTCTTTTTATAAACCCTGAGCTTTAAACAGAGCATATCCCTTGGGCCAAGCTATTTCTGGTTTATTTATATTAAAATGAACTGTATCGAAGCAGTCGAAAGGAGAAAACGGAGATCAGACGATGAAACTCAAAGCTAGCTCCCTGAGTCGTTAACAAGACCCTTTTATGGGATCTATTCACAAGGTTTTACTATCCAGGTCCAGGGACACATCAGACATGCAAGCAAGACTGCAAACCAGCCTTTAGACCATGTTGCCTCCCTCAACTTGTTTCCTTTGTGTTGTTATTTGTGATGACTTGTTTTGGTTTGTTTTAATCTGAGTTGGTTGTTTTTGTATTTGTTTTTTCAAGTAAAATTGTCTGTAAAATGACCTCCTCAGAGTTTGTTGCTTTGATTTGTGTTCACAGAAACAGGGTTTTTTCCGGTTAAAGTCCTTTTTCTAAAGGGGGCGACATTTTCCTATCAAACACATCATTTTGTTCCATACGCATTTTCCGACTCGATTCTACAGCATCTAATTGCGTTGACGCTTTCGACCCCGCGTCTTCCTCAAACTGTAATGTGTCACACACTGCCTACACACTGCTGCTGGGTGCTGTTCTCCGTGAGGCCAAGACAGTTAAGGTGTTGTGTATCTTATTACTACATTATTTTGTATAATAATTAATGAACCAAACAATACACTTAGTTGGCAGTTATCCGTCCACATAAGCTTGAAATTAATTCAATCTAATACCATAGTTACCTACAAATAAAATCCTCCTTTATGAAATGTCTGTAATGTTCAGTTTTGTACTGGAAACTGTTCTTAGAGGGAATGGTGTTGAATTAACTAGTGATCATTTTGGCAGGGATGAAGTGTCCAGCGCGTATCTGATTAGTTAGGTCAGCATCTTCACATCACACCTTGCTTTACTCTCATTATCTTCAAGGAAGATTCATTGCTTCTGTTATTCACCGAGTATCTTTTTATCTGCTCATTTTGATACACTTTGTGTAAATGGCGAATTGAACAAAGACATTATTATAAACAAGGACAGTGGCTACACACTCAGGGCTACTTTTTATCTTATCAGAGGGTCAGACCAAAGCTAGAAGAGGGATCACACTTAAAGCCATAGTCAGTTCGTACAACCCTCCTAGTGCTGAATTACATTGCTTGCGTCTTATTCTGCCCAAGGATGTTTCCAATAAAGACAATTGAGACATTTACATTATGATCGGTTACACTAGAAAAAGTCCTTTGTTTGGATCATTGTGTAGAAGACACCGAGTCTCTGAGAGAAGAGCATGGACACAATAAACAAATTGGATATTTTTTACATTATTACCCTCAGCATTATCTGATATATGTTATGGCATAGTATATTCTAGTGATAGCAAAACTTATCACTTTTAATCGATTTTGACTCAATTTTTTTGTACTATCTTCATTGACTGTGAGCCAATGGATTTTAAGTTATTCTATATTGTATTTTTCTCTGTGGCCATGTTTGATTAAACCCCAGATGCCCCAATTTAGAGGCAGAGCGAAACATTGAACAAGAGGACCAAGGGCGTGGTGACAATTATGAATTTGTAAAATTTGACCTACCACACACACACAATGAGTCATACAAGTGTTGTTTGTCTCTGTGCTCTGGTTTTAAGATGTTGCTGGGAACAACTATGTCTGCTACAGGGTAGCACATGAGCTTTTATGAAATATACCTATCTCCACCTGGTGTGTTTGTGATGCAGAAACTGAGCGCGGAATCTTGCTGTATGCTTGCTTCACTTTCCGTAGCAAATTTACTCTTCATGGCTGGACTTCAGCAACTCCTCTTTTCCTCAATATAGCTCAAGATTGAAATTAAACAAGAGCAAACTTAAAATCTATATCTTTGCCTTTAGTTCTTTCCAGGATCAAATTAAGATGTAATAAACATTGATCTCTTAACTAAACCAATTTTTTTTGTTTATCCAGTACTGACCATTGTGATTATCTTCTATTCATGACTTTAGAAATGAGTTCATGTGACAGATTTATTTGTTATTAACAGCATTTAAAATTAATTTCCATTTCATGTGACTGATCGCACCTGATTTAGCACCATTCATCGCTTCTATTTCTAATTACTAAGTTAAATCAAAATTATCATCTTATTTGTTATATTAGTATATTATATAATAAGTTAACGTACAGCACAGAATTATAAGTTTTTATAAATAGTTTTCTTTTTATGCCTTACTTAGCATTTAGTAACTGGTCTTTGAAATAATTTTGCTTTTCAGACACTGTATGATTTAAGTTTTCGACTCTTTTTTATATCTAAAAGTTTCTTACTCTCTTCATGCAAGGAATCTTCACAGCGACCATTGACACAACGATTCTGCATGATTGACTTAGAAAGACTGAAGCGAAGATAGAACCGACTTGAACAGTAAATGGTGTGCCACTTAATGCGAGTAAATATATATCATACGCCATTAAAAATATGTGATAAAAGTAAAATAGTCGCTAACCCTTATATAGAATTGTTTCTCTATATATAGAAAATACTATCAAGAGTTCTCTCTATGTAAAAGTGTACTTAAGTGATTGTGACCAGTACTAGGTTTACTTTAATTATTATTTTGAACACTTTTTTGCCGGCACACACAAGAAAATTTGTGTATTATTAAAGGGTTTGATATAATACATATATGCAAGGTAAGGTTAGAATATTTGATCTTCATCAATCAAAAAATGAAGAGAAAAAGACAACAAAACAAACACTGATTAACACAAAGGATTGTCTATAATAAGCGGATCACAGCTCATACATAAAACTCAACTGAGCAGGACATTTAAAAGATATGAAGAGTCAAAATTACTTTTTTTGGTGACTATTTAACTTAAAGTTAAAAATTACTTGAATGCAGGCACATCTACTTGATACATCATTTTTACAATAGTGTGCTATTGTTATTATTTTAATATGTTATCTGTTTTTCACACTTTTGGAATTTAAATAGATTTATCTTATGTTTTTTTTCACTTTTGGAATAAAGGGGTTGTTTCAACCAATACAAATATAAAAATTCAGCTCAACAAACTAGATGGAAGCAGGGCTGAAGACCAAACAAAGAAACGTGAGGTCCCACAAGATTCCATAATATCATGGAGATACCTATGTCTGTCTACTACCATTAAGTTTTCTGTAAACAACACCTCAATTAACCATCGTTACCAACCACGAATTTAGCAAACTGTATCTTGAGGTAAGCAAACTAGATATCCACACACATATCATATAAGACAGGACTGAAAAGAAACATTTTTAAAAAACTAAAAAATTTTGGAATAATGTGGGCCCAGAACAGATGAATCATCTGCACTCAGCTGCAAAAAGTAATTTATTCCTACTTATTCTTAGTAGCAACGATTTGCAAATTGTGCGCGTATATCCAAATGCCTGCTTAATTAGACCTTTTATAAGAAACTTACGCGCCTAATAGATATGAAAACATTCAAATCCCTAATGAAATGTTTGATAAAAAAAAAACAAAAAAAGGAAAAAACATGAAAAAAATGTTGTCTGATTTTCTATACTCCACTAGGGAAAAATGGACAAATGATTCCCAACTGACTCATGTCAGCACCGAATCCTATACACTTCAATGGTTTCCGTTTCTCATAGGGATAAATGTAATATGTTCTATATATTATACACGTTAAGTACCTATCGTGATCTCTCATGGTAAACACAATTCTAATAAATCGACTCTCAACCACATCTTTAGAGTCCTTGGCGTCCTATTCAACTTTTATTGTTTTTTGTCAAGGATATATATGGTACATCTCAAGCTGAGAAAAATAGACACGTTTTACAACGTTAACAACATAATGATAAACAAACCAACCCTCAATATACTGCATTTAACAATTCAAGATCACATTTAACAATTTACAGAAAGACAATTGACTATTATTAAATATGAGTACCTATGGAATTGCATGCGTATACAAACATGTGTTTAACTTGGTTGACTTCTGAAGACGGTGTCCTTTGTTAAAATTTCACCAAGCTTGTTTAGGAAATCTGAATGAACCTTCTATATCTTTTAAGACTATATGAACAAAACCAACAAAAAAAAATCAACTTGTTGAAATTCCATATGTGAGAATATAAGGAATCATCAACCATAAATTACACTGAAAAAGTGTATCTAAATAGCGAACTATCATCCATCTATATCAGCAGTGTGATTGGAAACACCTTCAACGAATTATAATATAACTGATGAGCTAAAAGCTGCGAGAAAAAAAAACCAACAATAACACAATAACCAACAAACAATAAATTCAGCAAACAAGAGTCATAACACTACCAACAAAGTGAAAGTTTACTGTTTTACATCTAATAAATGTTTATGGCATCAAAAAGAGAGCATGGCAATTATCTACTGTGTACTATGAGTGCTTCGCTGCATAGAAATAATAGTCAGCCTCACCTGCCTAGGTCGCCAGACAGAACTGGCTACAGGAAAGTTGGCCCAGCTCAGGGAGTGAATGTATTGTATACTCATTAAGGGCCCACCAAAAAAAGTTCGAGTATATAAAAACAATTCATAAGTTGTTTTCAGTAAAAGATAGGCCATTAAAAGGTCATAAAAACGCCATATGTGAAGCCATAATCATCTTCTTTAGCTGGCTATTTCATCTGTGCTTTCCTCATTTGCCATGGTTGGCTTTGATTTACTTTGTCATATCAAAGCAAACTGAGTTGTATACTAGTCATCAACGTCCATCCAATTTCAAACCAGATATAGTAAACCAAGTTCATTTCAAAAAAAAATGGGCCTCGGAAAGCTTAAGTGAGTATGCATGCCATCCAGATATACCAGCATTATTAACAAACCTTTATCACCACAAGTCATACCCCCAGAGCTTTTATATCATAGAGGAGAAAATATGACTTTTAAGATAATTTCCAAATATGGAGGATAGTGTAAAAGTATAAATTGGATGTAAAACACACTATAGACAAAAGACTCATATATAAATTAAAAGAATAGCCTAAATGACCTATATCTATATTAAAACTTAAGCAAACTAAAAAGGTAAAAAAAAAAGTGAAATCAGATCTATTAGTAAACCATTCTAGTAACTATATTATGGTCATAAATAAAAAAGTTATCCATCAAAGAACACTCCATCTAGTTCCAAATTGATATATAAGGATGAAGTTGTCTGATTTCATATTCTTTAGAGACATTCCAAAAGAGTAAGATGATTAAACAGTGTAAGAGTCAAGTGAAAATTCTAGTAAGCAAGAAAATGACACAAGTAAACCAATTAAAATTTATAGTCTAGAGAAGGCATAAAAAATCTACTTTCACAAAATGTTAATGCTGTGGTATTAAAGATAAAAATTAAAGTCAGAAATTCATTGAATCGTTGCTTTCACCTGCATCTTGGGGAGTGAAGAGATATAGGCTCAACGTGCGAGTGAAGTTCGATATTTTGTACTGACATTTATGAGCTTGTTTTAATGTATTATTATTCAAATTTTGCACTTTACTTTAATTTGTGTCTAATATAATATCACAACACAGCACACCAATCATTATGAGGATATCTTTTAGAAGTGAAACTCTTACGTGTCTGTGATTTGTGGCAGTTATGGAATTCACTTCGCCAAAATGAATAATAATACAATCACACCTCAACGTCATGATGCGATGTGTGTTGCTTTTAGTGAGATAAGTCTGGACGAGATTTCAGGTCAGTAAAGTTTATTCAGTTTTGCATAAAAAAATGAAATTAATCATGTATAGAAGGCAATTAAAAACAACACAGTAATGAAACAGTGGAACATAGTTTTTTTTGATATACACTCAGAGTAACAAGGGGCAGAATATAAAAACTTAGTGAATTACTGATACATAGGACGCTAAATGACAGGTTTTCATTATTAGTTGTCAGGTAAGGAGTCTGCTCTTAGAAAAACAACAAACAATTACTGAATATCCATCTTCAGATAATTTATATGAATAATAAACAGATACTTAATGGTCATGAGACTCCAATCAGAAGGTCATATACCTTTTTGTCTATACTGCTTGGCTAAATATAGGACCAGCATGAAGAAAGTATATCTCCAAAATTAAAAACAAATACACAACACAAAAAGGTAATAATAAGAAAATGATGGTGTTATAAATTAAAAAAAAAAAAAGTACTAATGCCTAGCTAAAAAAATACTTTCACAAGAGGTTTCCATTATTCAGATCATCAAAGGCCATGAGTTTAAGTAAATGAGACTTTATAGATGGTTTCACTGAAATTAAGCAAAAAGTACTCAACGTTAACAATTTTAAACGCTACTAGAGACCTCATTTTTGTGCCTACTCCATGTTAGTGATTTGGCGGAGGATTAATACTAATCACAAATAAATGGACCAATACAATAGACAAAAGGTACAAAAACTTAAATGGAACCCTATTTTATGAGTGTGCAAGTAAAAAATTGAGTAGCATGGTATTGGCTTTAATTATATAGAGGAGAAGCAGAGGCATTAGGAAAAAAACAACAATTCCAAGCAAACAAAATAACCACCCCCCAAATAAAAACATTTCCGCCACTTATTATTAAAAGCGAATAATTGGGCGATATTATGATAATTGTATAAAATGAAACCACGACTCCCCCTAGAAACAAAGTCGAAATAACTGTACAATGCACTAGTAGACTAGGTCTTTGGGACACCCAGAACCATTTATTTACACCCCTGCTAATTAATTTATTTTGTTCAATTAAAACCCTCCAAGTCCCATTTCCACTCCTCAGGACTTATTTGCTTTCATTTAATAACTCCTAAACCATAAGTATCACTAAGATTAATTTTTTTGGCATACACAAAGCCATAGATAATTATATTTCATAATTAAATAGGATACTATAGCTATATATATAAATACTGTAGGAAAATGTACATATAAAACATGACTTATTGCCAATTTTTATATTATTGTGGGACGAAGGCGATGTATATGATTTCTTATGTGTAGATATAGTTTTTAGGTTAATTTTCCTTATTAGTTTAATTAAATAAAAAATGCATATTATATAAGTGCCATGGTTATTATGATCACTTGAGGTAGATGGAACAATTGGTGACTGTTGGAGATAACATGTATTAACGTCGTATTATTAGCATATGAATGAGCATTCTTACACTAGAAAGCATCGGGAAACAAATGTTGAAAAAAGGTTCCACTAAAGAAACATCATTATCATATATGATTGAAAGGCTGTAACGCAGCAATGAATACAAATTTGCAATTACACAATTAGTTAGGGGAAGTTAATGAGCATATATAGATTAATTTAAGTAAGACTGAAAGCGCCCTATGTAGTAGAAAATAAAAAGATAACAAAAATATCAACAAGTTTTGAGAGAGAAAAGAACAAACAAAACCAATATTATTTTAGTCAATAAAATAAAATGTATTCTATCTAAATTTGAATTGAAATATTGTTAAATACTAGTATAGTAAGCCATAAAAAACTCTGCCATAGTATAATATTAGTATATCTATTTCTCGTAAAGGACTATAAGATTATCGCGATTATCTTCACAGTGATGCTAAAAAACGGAGTAGCCATGGAACAGCAGGTAATGCTCGATAGTAGTTTTGTGCCCTTAGTTGCTATTAAAAAACAAATTACTTAGTAAATAATAGTGACATTAGACAGTGGCAAAAGTAGTCAAGGCATAAAGTAAACGACACAGGGTATTCCCTGACATGGTTTTCCTCTTTTCTTGCTATAGTAACTTAATGGACACTTATAATGGGAACAACTTTCACACAAAAAAAGGAACATAGTGGTTATTTATTCCGGGTAAGGCATAAAATATAAACGGTTATCTAACAAAAGAAATTTATGATCATATTTTTAAAAGGGAATGTTCTTAAGTGGTAAAAGATAACATTAAAAAATGGCTGATAGGTGGACCTGGGTTGGATGATTTGATACTATACTATAGAGGTATTGAAACGGTCAGCGCCACACCACATTTTGGTTAAAAGAATCACGGCGAAAGGACGTGACGTATGAAGAGATCCTCAGGTTTTCAAGTTAGAGTTGTTATGAAGGAAAATGCACAATTTGGGCGAGATTCCAATAACACAATTGTGCCACAAAATAAGCCTCTTCCAGAGATAAAATACAACCACACAATATGCCTGTGTGCGGTTCTACAAAAATAGAATACAAAATCAAATCCAAAGCAAACACAAGCTATTCTGAGATAGCCCCTAAGGCATAAAAAAATAAGCCATCAAGCAATTGATTCACCAAAACAAGGCCAAATGTAATACAAGTATTAAAACAACTACAACACATACCAGTAATAATCATGATATAAAGACTACCATAAATAAAATAAGCAAGGCACCAAACGGCTATAATTAAGGAACAAGAGATTATGCACACTAGATCTTCACAAAGCACACAATGACACTCTAGATAGATCTTTGCCCACTATGTTGCTATCTAATGTAAACTCAAGAGAGGGCTACAGTAGTGAAAGTTAGACAGCAATTAAATAAGATTGTGGCATACCATAAAGGTTATTCACTCAAATAATCATAAAATGTGAGGTTTGCATAGTAAAAATCTCACATATTAACAAAAAGCAAAACAACGACCCCAACACAAGCGATTACAAAGAATTCCCATTCCATCCAAAGTAAGAAAAAAATCATTTCATGTTAATAGTATTTTAGCAGGACCCGAGAGGCAAAATAAAAACATAATTTTCAAAGAACATTCTCACTAAACATAGAAAACGACTCATGTGAGTAGTTATAAGAAGGACATATAATGACATGGAATAGTTAGCGGCATCAAAAAGTCAAAATAAAAAATAGTTTGCATCTGAATTTTATATTGATAGCAAATAAAGACACAATTATTGTCCCAAATTCTGCTGAGCCGTAAAAATGGAGAGCAATAAAAAAAAAAAAAATCCTTTCAACATAAAAAACTGTGCTAATTTAGCTAGATGGATATGTCAGTTATATATATTAGAGACAATTATAATGACAGATTTTTAAATCACACTCACACAACTATCACAAAAAAAACTAATATGCGGGCTTGTGAACTGACAGCCCACTTGAGGATAATTTGAGATTATCCATTTCTTTCATGTGAACTCTTCTTACATTATGGCTAATTCATGAGTTAGAAGATTCAACACACATAACACCCTAGATCCCACGAATTTCTACCACAGATGTGATTTCTTAATTTTGTTTAAGTGGGACTCTATTTAAAAAAGGACGTGGTTATGTATTTGGGTTAAATTAAAGTAGTGAGTTGACATTGACGGAACCTGTTATCAATCACAGTTACATTAAGTTTAAAAAATAAAAATTTCCCCATGTATTCGCATGATATTCAAAAAAGAGTGGACACATAAATAAAAAAGTTCGATCTATGACAATAAAAATAAACATATAGTAAAGCCAAGACATATTCATAAGCGACAAAATAGAAATAATACATAAAAGTTAGGCATAAAAATACAAGCGATTTTATCCTAAGGAGATAGTAAGAATATAGTACATGACAGACTAAAAATGAGTTATTAATATAAAGACACCACCCAGACCTATTGGACATTACCTACACCACAAGGGTAGAAGCCACAAAACAAACCGAAGGTAATCTATAGAAAAGAAAAAGTGGCATCACAATGTACGTTTCTCAATTGTTAATCATTTCTGCCATTCTGCTAACTGCAATTTAAGTGGTTGAACACTCTGAGTTTATTAAAAGTAGTCCGATAAAAGGTACAAGGTTTTTTTGTGCCATCTTTCCAGTCAATGGCATTTTTGTTTGTTAATCTATTTTTTATATAGGTGACACTTGGTGGCCAAAATCTTAGGAACAAACTCATAAAAGTTAACTGTTCCATCAAGACCACTTCGTGCAAGGCATGCTTTTCATATGGTCCACAGAGCGCACACTTCCAACTGAAAACACCCTGTATGCCCTGCTTTGACACAGCTTATTCATTCTGATAGCCACCTTTGAAAGATATTGAAACCATGATTTTTATTAAAGTGTGGCTTACTAAAGTAGGACATGGTGCATGTTCTTAAGAAACAAGAGGAGAGACGAATTTGAGTGTCCTTATCATACATAGACAACGCTGGGACAATATAGAAAGAGATAATGAGAAAGCGAGCCTAACTTATAGTGAATAGTAGTTTTATAAGGCACCCTCATACGTTATTGATCAAAGTCATAAAAAAAATCATGGAGCATTTTGTCTTTTGCTTGCCAGCGAAAAACTCTTTCTTCAAAGTGTCGCTATATAGTTAAGGATGACTCATTGAGTAGATTTAAATAAAAACAAGCACCGAAAGTGTATGACAATGAGTCAGTAAAGCTTACACTTATTAAAAATACTAAGAACATATACGGTCAACTTAATATATCCACTGCAATGGGGAAACAATATGAAAGTATTAACTTTCCATTCATACCAATACGTGCAAATTTTACAACTCAGATAAACATATTAGTTATACAAAAGCGAGCTTACTTCACACAAAAAACATCAACTTTTCTGAAAAGTTCACTCAAAGTCATTATTCATTTACCTCATTAGGAAGCAAAACTTAGATCATTTGAATAAACACCATTCAACAACATAACTAGGATTAAAAAGGACAATAGCACAACACCGACTGAGTGTCTCAGGTGTCTATAACTCACAGACAAGAAATCTTGCAGGAGAAGATTAAACCAACTTAGAGAAATTACATTTTTTACATTAATTAGTTTTACTATGCTGTAAAAAACTATTTACTTTGTCACGAGCTTTTAAAATTTGAATTCTGATAATATTTTCAGTGTGCACATCTTGACTCAAAAGGGAAATTTTTCAGCCCCACCACACAAAGAAGAAATGAAAAGCGTGACTTTCATTCTTTTTGTAGGGTTAACAAAAACTCAACCACCAATCAGATTCCACGCATCACTATTAGTCACATCTATACGGTTTCACTTAGCAGAAAGCAAGAAGTTACGGACCTTGAACCCATTTGTGGAGGGGACTACACATCACAGGATGGTTTTTTAGCTAGAGCGACATAATAAAGCAAAGAAGACACCAGATTCCAACTAGCTCGCACGGTGAAATATACCATGTAGTTAAGCGAGCATATATATAACTTCTCACAACAATTATACAAACTGGGCATAGACAACCTCTATCAGTATAGCGTCACTGAAAAACAAAAAAAATATAACACAGATATCCAGAAGAGGTATGGAACATTCATTTAGCAAAGTTCTTAATTATGAATTAGCAAGTTATTGGGATACATCCGTAAGAATTAGATGAGACTCACCTCTCTGCAGTGCTAAAACATGCTTTTCAAAATATGATGATGAGGGAGACTTTGAGGTTTTTCAGTTTTATGTCAGCAGCACTGGACATTTATGTATGGCTTTCCCAAGTGTTTTATGTTAGGAATTATGGTTGTGGTCAGATAGAAAGCGTGCAGAAAAACAATCACATTCTAGTGGATGTAGATTAGGGTTCATCAGTTTTCATATGCTACTCTAATATATAGAAATTCAATGAAGTATAGAACAAAGTCACACTAAGAGGGAACAGCTCACGAGTGTATATCCAGTGCAGTAAGAGAAAAGTCTCACTAATATGAAATAAACCCACCACAACGTTACAACATTGGTTCTGATTACTATTCACAGAGCTCTTTTTAAAACTACGGTATTAGAACAACTTAATCTATATAAGGCCTACAGATCAATCCCCTGTGAGAACACTAATAGAAAAGTCATGGTTGTCAGTTAACTGTCTAATTCTAAATCGAAACATTGTATCATAAGAGAGTCCATAAATAAAAGCATCAAAAGATAGAGAAATTAGTCGTTTTCTTTATTATGTACTCAATACACCTAAAAGTAAACCTCCTAATAATACACAAAGTGTACATAGGTGTATTTGAGTGACAACGTGTCATCACATCGATGAAATAACTCACAGAGAAGAATATTGAAGCAGCTTCTTCTCTCCATATTAGTTCTCTCATCTTTCTTATCTATGCACTGCATCCGTTTGTCATGTATAAACAGCTCTAAATAAAAACTCATAGCTTATTTCAAAATCGTAAAAACCTGGATGTAGAAAATTCTATAAAAATCAGTGATAGATTTATATATCAGCAGTAAGGGCATAAAAACGACATAGTATAGTAAGGCAGTAAGAAACTCACACAAAAAAACGTCATCGGGTACTAGTTTAAATATTATTCTTTAGGGGTCTAACTATGGAGTTAAAACACTTCAAAAAAACGCGCCCGCGTACAACCTCTGAAAAAATAAATTTATAAAGGAAGAAAATTTATCACAAGTTTTTATACCAATAATGATATTTACATGTACAATCGGACACTTAGCATATATAGTTATGGTGAGAGCTTAAGAAATTACACACACAAAAAATATATACGAATGACACTAGATAATTACTATTAAAATGTAGTATATATGGCATAAAAATAATACCTCTAAAATATATATTCGCAGTACATGATAAGGTACAGTAAAGACTAATTAGTGGAGAGAAAAAAAAGTTGCATATCTTTATTAAAATTAAAAAGCCAAGATGGAGATACTATTCTACAAAGATTGGTATGATAATCCATCTATAATCTATTCATCTAAGGACTAACATTCTGAGTTTCTCCCAAGGAAAAATATCTACATGATAAGACACGGTAGTTAACCATGAGGACGTCACGAGGTAGTATTAGTTTATGGACCTGGTGTGCCTTCATTAGTTCTGCGGAAAACCCTGTCAGCCTAGGAAAACAAAAAAAACACAAACAAACAAATAAACTGTATGAAAAATAGACTCCATAGTTATTTCTGTTTCAATGTATTATAAGCAATAAATGGCGTGGATGATCATTTGACAAATTGTCAAAATACAATATTGGAGGGATTAAAAATAATTAGGAGTTAAAAATGACATGTCATAACATCAAACTAAGCCACGTTTCATTAAAATATTTCAGCTCAACGCTTGGTGGAGAAGGTCGACCACAGACCCTAGGCCCATAGTAATGGGGTTGAGAGTAAAAGGTCGTAAAGAAGAATCTACTTCTTTTAGAAAGAAAGATTGAAGCGGAGTATCTCCAATTCCGAGACGCGCTGTGGCTGCAATTCCTTTCCTCCTTCACACTTTATGTTAATGTTCCAATGAGGATTCACGACAAGTTACTTTTGTCTGCATAATAAAGGATTGATGGCGTTCTCTTCAAGTATTGACTCACTCGTGCCCATCGTTGACCGATTTTTAGTTTCAAGAAGGTCGTCTAGGAGCTCCTAATTAGAGCAAGTGAACACCTCATCTCTCTGCCACGAATATCTCACACCATAAAACTAACACACCCTTGAAAAGCTCACAGCCTTATAAGGGAAAAGATATATGAAGGCAAAGGAAAGGAAACTGTTCAATATTTATATGATTCTATAAAGGCATTCTATTCAAAAATGAATGTCATGTTAAGTATTTAACACCCAAGACTCCAAGGTCTGACATCTTCGCTCCAGCCCAGGTCAGATTCACAATACAATCCTCTTAAAATATCAAACCCTAGCAAGTGGCAATACTGAAATAAATAAAACTTTCCTATTAAGACAACACACTATATCCAAAACTTTATCCTCACACCATGAGAAGCTCACTCATCTAAAAGAAACGAAATCATATGAAGATCAAAAGTACAAATACACCAACCTAAATGTTGGACTCTTTAATATGTAGCGGCACATAGTCTAGATAGAAAGGTCGATTTATGGAGGTAAAATGAAATAAAGACACAATAATCAGAAATAGGGGCTAAATATCTACTTTATAAATTATGCGTTATAAGAATGAGTTATCAGTTTGATTTAATTATGAAAAAACTAAACTGTTTATGGGAGAGGCGTTTATTCAACTGTATGACCATTTGAGAGGAATGGTGTTATGATACAATGTGGCATAAAAAGAGAACTCGATATTAAAAATAAATACAAATAATATTAGTTTTGAACTAATTAGAATAGTGAATGGAGTGAATTCAATTTTCCATTCTACCAACATGACCACAAACAGTTGTGAATGGACACTCTCTGAAACAGTTGTCAAAGCGAGCGAGAATTTTGAACATTTGCATAAACGTGAATTATTTACAGCCAAATGTAAAAAACTCAAAAAAAAGTTCTTAATTACGGTGTTTTTAAACTTTGTCTATAGGTAGTGTACATGCTGAGGATGTTAAAAACATAGAGACTCACCCATGACAAAGATCACCAATAAGTTAACGAGTTTTATTAAAAAACATGTTTAAGTGAGGCACAGAAATCTATAGTAAAGTGCGCAATGAAAAAATAAAAAGGCAAACGTGCTAACAGTATAAAAAACAAAACCATAATTGAAGATTCTCTATACAGCATTAACTAATATCACTATTGTGTGAACTCCACTAGTAATACTTGGTATGGATTTCCTTATAGTGAGTAACTGGAATTCTTATATGGCATATCACTGAGAAGGAAAATCAGCATGTTCGCTTATTGATTAGCCTTTATTTATAACGTGTAACAATATTTCTATATGTTTTGATTATACTTCCATTTAGATTTCAAATCGCTAGGATAAAATGTTAATTAAAGTTAAGGATGAATTTATATAAAAACACTACGCACGTTTGGGATTGTGTAATTGCAGGGAGGATGGTTCACGAGTTATTGAGAGATTATAATGCCCCTTCCTGAGAAAGTACAGATATAGTCATGCTATAGTCATGACGCCTATGGTTTTCTGCTTCACTTGAAACATATAGCTGAAAACTTATTGGGTCTTGGGGATAATAAAAATTATCCAGACCAATATATATATACGATAAACGACTATTCTGTTTTATCGGAACATAATGTATCGTTTTCATTTCAGAAGAAAACTCAGATTTAGCTTCGAAATAAAAGAAACACATTGACGGCTTCACGGCACCTGACACACACAGACTCATTTAGCAAATTAATGGTTTAATATAGTTCTTTTGAGCAAAACACTCAAAACTAAGGACACACCTGGGACCGGATTATGGAACTTATAGTGTAAGACATTGTAGCTAACACAGTTGTCAGTTTCAAAGTTTAGAGTCAGTATTACAGAAAAAGGCAAACGATAACATATCCCACCACTTTATGAAATATCTTATAAGGAAAGTTTGTCATATCTCAATTATTTCAATTATTGGCTATATATTTAAAAAACACTATCCAAGTGACTATCTAAAACATAACAAAGCAACAAAAATAGTTCAGTGGGCACAGTCTTGAGCGTCTACACAGTTGAAAGTAAAAGTACCGTGTGCATACACAATAATATCAACGATTAGGTAAAAATGTCGTGCCAACTTAGATACTGTAATATGAGACAGCTATCAAATACACGAATAGAACCAATTGCATCACCACAGAATTTATTCTCTATAGTATGATCTAACTCCACTGTCCTCCATTTGATAAACACGAAGCCTATACTAAGCAGTTAATACTGGGGGCATCGCTTGTGTTTAAGATAATATCGTTCATTCACAATAATGAGCTGATATCTTACACCCGATTGCAATTATTTCTGCACCTCTCAGACACACAGAACACCATAAATCGTGGTTACTCGGCTAAGGTGCATTTAGACCGTGAACACTTATCCTTTGCCCATTGCACAATCTCGTATTCACAACTACAAGGCTGTTTAATCTTGAGTTCTCATAGAAGAGAGGGACTTTGTGTAATTATTAAAACTATCAAAGCTTTTTTTTTCTTTCATATTATCCAGTAAAGTAGTTTGCGTGGTGGTGGGACGGGTGCGTAATTGCGCACGAGTTAGAAAAAAAAACGATGCTTTCCTGGTTACCGCCCATACGGCAGCCTACTTTTAAACTTTCAGTATGATTAACAGATGGTCAAACTACGAGGCATAAAAAAGTCAGTATGTGAAAATAAATTTTCTCGCTATGTCGAGGTGTTTTAAACAATTATATGAGGTCACTTTTTTTCAAATAGAAGGCAGAAGTCTTACTGCATTTCACAGCACAGATTCCTAATTGCAAAGCAGTGATGTCGCCTACATGCTAGTAGCTAGAAATACTTACAAACACACATTGTAAAAACAGTTGAGCACTCTACGAAACTTGAAACCGTAGGCGAGCTTTTGTAAAAAACCGCTGTAACATAGACTAAAAAAAAAAAGATCATCATCTCTGATCCAATAAATAGAAAACACGATTACATAAATAGCTTACACTACACACGTTTATAGTATAACGAGTCAGCAGTTAAAAAAAACTTCAAACACAGCTTAAGTAGTTCATATATGATACCCACTAGAAATGGGAAAATAAGCTGTAATATATCTATTCACAAGTTTATGATTATGTTCATAGAGGGCACAATTTTATTAATTATATCTCAAAATATATAAATACGTTCTATTAAGGGCAAAAAAATTTACATTGATAAAGTATTCATTCACAAAACCGTTATGCAAGAGTATATATATGTTCTAACTGAAATTTCAACATGATAGTGAGCGAGGTGGCCAGTCAAAGGACTAATTCACAACACAGAATTACTAAGATTTTGTGTCACAAGAGGTGGAATCTGAAAAAATACATTTAATTGGGGAAAAATTATTTTAGTTTAATGTATTCAGGAGGATATTTTGGTGACATGAATTAGAGTCTATCTCACAAAAAAAAATAGAACATAGGAACGATACCATTAGTACAGTTAATGTGATGGGCATTAGAAGAGTAGAAAATGGTATGGTTTTTATGGTTCATTGTAGTAAAACCTAGCAGGATTATGGACATGGCCGATACAAGCGAACGGGGTTGCACCATAGAGTACCCCCGCCTCTCGGCAACCGGAAAAGGATAGCTGGGATTAGGCTCCAAGCCCACCCCCACCCCCCTACACCCCCCCCCCCACCCTTCCTCCCCCGGCCCCCCTCCTCCCCGCGCGCGCCTCTCGCGACCCCTACAAGGTATGTGAATACGGGCTCACAAAAATATTAGAGAAATACATGGTTATGTAAAAAATGGATTAATTCGGTATGTATTAAAATATATCTAAAGTGTTTTTTATCCCATTGTTGGAAGCATCTTCAATAGAGGGAAAATACAGTTGCTGTCTAATTAAGCCAAGATAAAAGGTATTTGACTATGGTCTTTTCATGAAAAGTGGAACTAACATTTTCTATCATTTCTGTTTCTTCTCCCAGAAATTCTCGTGTAGCGGTAGGGATGGAGTGAGGTTGAACTGCTCCTGCTTAGTTCTGCAGCTGGGAACAACAAAACACAAAAAACATAACTGTTGAAAATGAGGTATTTCCTGTTCATATACAAAAAGCTGATGATTCTTCATGTACAATGTTCAAAATTACAATATTGGTATTGTCTATGAGAATAATGAGGGAGTGTGCATCTTCATATCTAGCTTAAATATTCCAAGCTAACAAACACTGCAGATTATTATAAAGAAGAGCCCTATGGACCACGCTTCAAGGCCCCAGTTGAACTATTAAAGAGTTTCAGGAATATCTATCTGTGAAGGTGATATGGGCGATCATCACACTCTGCTGGCAAAAAGCTATTCTCTCCAACTATAAACGTACCTCACTGTAGGTCAATGACGGACATAATACGCCGAACGAAGTGCCACCTTGTCATCTTTAACTATCTAGGTAGAGGGTTCTCTTCACATTAAAAAAGTCAAGTTATTTGAACTCACTCTAGGTACCCCATCAAGGGTTGATGATTATTTTAGACTTTTTCAATAAAAAAGAGGTTCAGTTCCACCATAGAGAGCTCCTTAAATTTAGAGGCAAGTGGACACCCTCGCCGCAAACTCAGGTCTCTCACCCTTGAAAAGCTATTTTTCATTATCGTTAGAGGAGCATTAAGAAATAAGACATGCCACACGAGTGAAAAAGTGTACAATAACGCGGGGATACCAAGTTTGGTATTATTCAAGGGATATTTCAAATGCTCAGTAATATAATAATTTCTCCCAAAAGACTGAACTACAATTGGCTCACCCAGTCACATTCACATTACAATCCTCTAAAACAATTAAGTCAACCCAGCAGTCTAGCATTAATAAATACATTTGTTTTAAGACGAGCGCCATATATCAAAAAACTTTATGTAGTCCTCACCCTGAGAAAGACTCACAAATCAATCTAAAAAAAAAATAATGAAATCAAAAAAGGTGACATGACAATCAAGCCTTAAAATGTTGGCCTTAGTCTAAATGTTTCGAGATCTATTACCAGTAGAAAAGGATTGGAGGATCTTAAGCAAAATAGACAAAGTATCGAGAATATGTGTTATATACTAAACTTATAAGTAATAGCGATTATATAATTGATTCAGTTTTATAAACGATACACATCGATTATATGAGAGAATGTGGCATGTTATAGTATCAACTGTAGACCATTTGATAAGATTTAGTGTTTGGAACCGTTAGTAGCAGTTATACATTATATATTGATATAAATAGTGATGTTAATTTCAATTTCATCATGGATCAACATGACCACACAGTTGAATTGACACCTCTCTGAAACAGTGTCAGCACAAATTGAACATCATAAACGTGATTATTTACAGCAAATTATACTTTGTTTTTAACTTTGTCAGGTGTACCTAATAAACTGGCACCTGAGTCAATAATAACGTTTTTAAAAAACATGTTTAAGTGATGCACAGAAATCAATGCGAATGAAGCAACTGCACGTTAACAACCATTAATTGATGATCCATTAAGCATTAACTAATCACATGAACTCACAGTAACTTGGTTATTTCTTTATAGTGAGTAACTGGAATTCATGATATATCCTGCTTGAAATCAGCAGCGTTTGTACCTTTATTATAACGTGTTAACAATATTTCTATATGTTTGATATACTTCCATTAGATTTCAAATCGCTAGGATAAAATGTAATAATATATGATTAAACTACGCCTTTGGTTGTGTAATGCAGGGAGGAGGGTTTAGTATGGTTTGTGCCCTTCCTGTAGAGAAGAAGTCTCATGTCAGTGACGCCTATGGTTTTCCTGCTTCACTTGAACAGCTGAAAACTATTTGACAATTAGACCATCAGTACGATCTGTTTTCAACATAATGTATCGTTTTCATTCAGAAGAAATCAGATTCTCGA
>NW_019203556.1:0-147 GCF_002260705.1 Seriola dumerili
CTTTGCCAGCACCTCCTAAAAATGTCATCAGCTGCTGTTGACTGCTGATATATTTTTTTCTTTACTTTTATCACGTATATTTGGTTCACACTAACTGTAGGAACAGCGGCATACTTTTTCCTTTTTAACACTGACTGGCACATTTGT
>NW_019203557.1:0-115 GCF_002260705.1 Seriola dumerili
AAGGTCATAAAAACATCATAGTATGGTGAGGCATCAAACAGCATAGTATATTAAGGCATAAAAAGTAAAAAAAAACTTCATGGTATATTAAGGCATAAAAGGTCATAAAAACATC
>NW_019203558.1:0-105 GCF_002260705.1 Seriola dumerili
CATTCTTGATATTCTTTTGCATGGCTCTAGGGATTTAGTCAGTCTTATACTTTCTTCGTATTAGCCTCTATAATAGTCACCCTTTTAGTTTTCACTCAGGAATTA
>NW_019203559.1:0-136 GCF_002260705.1 Seriola dumerili
GGGAAATTCAGCACAGGAAGGTTACACCCCTGGCCATGTTTAGGTCATCATCGAGGGAAATGAGGTTCTTGATGACAGTAAATGTGTGGGCTGGACATCTTCGGCTATCACATTCCTGGACTGTGATATTCTGTTT
>NW_019203560.1:0-120 GCF_002260705.1 Seriola dumerili
TCTTCTGCAGAGAAAACGTGTCCTGCAGGATGGAGGATGATAAATTGTACCTGTTATTTCCTCTCCACTCAGCCCAAGTCCTGGGAAAAAGCCAGAGAGGACTGCAGAGCCAGAGGAGCA
>NW_019203561.1:0-106 GCF_002260705.1 Seriola dumerili
ATATACTCAGCCAATAAAACTGATTCTGATTCTGATTCTTCTTGAATCGGGACTCAGTTGATTTGACTGATTTCTGCACCTGAAGCTCTTCAGATCTTTTACTGAC
>NW_019203562.1:0-172 GCF_002260705.1 Seriola dumerili
TAACTAAGGTTGGCACTTTATAAAATCTGAATCTAGTTTTAAATCCCATTTTAAATCCATTCGTTTTCAGATTTTAAGACTTTAACAAAAGTTAATTTAAGATTTAACGATTTGTAATTTTTGTTGATTCAGATGGCAGAAACACTACAGTGTTTTTGACGGTAGGCTATAT
>NW_019203563.1:0-158 GCF_002260705.1 Seriola dumerili
CGAACAAATAACACATTAACAAAAGCAATAAGACAGCAATAAGAAAAATGTACATAATATACATATTTAAAAACTATAAAAAAAAATAATTTTTAGGACTGCAACTAATAGTTATATTCATTATCAACATTTTAAAAAGTATTTTTCAATATTGCTAT
>NW_019203564.1:0-804 GCF_002260705.1 Seriola dumerili
CTTTTGCACATTTTTGTGCCATATGCATCTCATCTAATGCTGCAGATCCAAATGGCACCTGCTTCACAGAATGACTCAGCTATCGTCTATATGGGGATATAGTGGTATAGCTTTATTGCAGATCAACTTCTGTAAGTGCATGTACATGTGTGTATACATGTCTTGCTATGGTTGGGACAAATTTGTGTTTGAAACCATCAGTGTGAGGTTATTGTGGCCAGTCGTGACAGCTTCAAAAGGCTTTTTGAGGAACACCCGCAGTGACAGAGGTCAGTGTCAGGATAAGTCTCTAGACATGAATGAAACTAAAGGGAACGTCTTTTGTACAGATTGAAACGTGAGGAATGAAGTACACGCACTAGCAGCAGGCACATTCAAAAGTTCTCTAGGAATGTTCAAGTACTTTTAATGTTATCTACCGGCGCAATCTTCTGTAATTATGTCATCAATTCTGCTCTTGTTTAACTTTCTGCATGATATAAAAGTACCTGGATTTTAAAGTGTTTTGTCTATGCTAATCAGTCTGCACGAACTTGGCAACGGGATTGGTCGGAGGAGAGAGGAGGAGCCTCCAACTCCACAGTTGGCTTCTCCTATTGGTGCGGCAATGATCATTCCATTCCTCAACACACCTGTAGCTGTTTAAGCATCAGAGGAAGAGAGTTTAAGAGCCTGGCCGCACATCATTAGTGGCAGCTGACATGATAGGCAGCTTGCCTCTACCGCCTTTGTGAACATTTGTGTGTAATTTGTGATCTGGTTTTCGATGCTGGTAGTGATTGTTGAGGACTGGACTAGGTTTAA
>NW_019203565.1:0-221 GCF_002260705.1 Seriola dumerili
TTGACTATTACCTCACACTCTTACTTGTATGGAGTAATATGAATGTACAATAGAACTATTACACTGGCTCTCATGAAAATCTGACATTGAACAACAGTTTATTATAAATAATAATAACTATTATAATAATAATCTTTATTTTCATAAATATATATTTAGGTATTGAAATAAATAAATAAACATGAAATAAATTCAAATTGATAAAAATGTAGAGAAAAAAA
>NW_019203566.1:0-114 GCF_002260705.1 Seriola dumerili
CTATGTTGTTTTTTTGCCATTTTTTGCCATACTATACTAAGACGTTTTTTGGTATTTTCATGACTTACTATACTATGTTATCTATGCCTTAGCATAATATTATGTTTTTATGAC
>NW_019203567.1:0-145 GCF_002260705.1 Seriola dumerili
CTTACCAGCTAACGCTAACGTTCGCTAACGTTATCGTTAAATCTTTATTACTGATTTGTGTTAGACGATCTCGTATTTTGGCATATTTTAATGCTGCACTCGCTCTTCTTTTGACATCCACCAGTGAGTTTGCTGAACTTTACCG
>NW_019203568.1:0-104 GCF_002260705.1 Seriola dumerili
GGTTTTAAAATTTGATTTACAAGTACAAATATTGGAATTTTTTTGTAAACATGACTTTATAAGCGCAAAATCATTTTGAGCCTAATTTGAACCGGGGGCTAAGT
>NW_019203569.1:0-119 GCF_002260705.1 Seriola dumerili
CTCAGTGTCTCTGCCAAGTTTTCCCGCCTTCTGTCCAACTAATATCAACATCTACAGCATCAAACATAAAAACATATTCTCACTTTGTCCTCACACTCAGGAGACTTCAGGTCGTCTCC
>NW_019203570.1:0-234 GCF_002260705.1 Seriola dumerili
ATCCGAACAGATTAAAATATAGCTACTATGTTTATGCTTGTTGACCAGATGTATTAATAAAGTATTAGCTTTTTACTTGCGATGGTTTTATTGCACACTCGCAATAAGAGGATAACTGACTGGTTTGCAAGTTATCGTCACGGTAATGCTGCTGCAATCCCTGCTCCGTCTCTGCTGCAGCTCCTCCATTTGAGTAGAGGTGCTTCAGCCCCGACACAGAGCAGGGATTGCTGC
>NW_019203571.1:0-109 GCF_002260705.1 Seriola dumerili
ACTATGACATTTTTATGCCTTACTGTACTATGATGTATTGTGACATTTTCATGCCATACTATAGTATGAGGTTTTTTGACATTTTTATGCCTTACTATAGTATGACGTT
>NW_019203572.1:0-136 GCF_002260705.1 Seriola dumerili
GGACAACAGGTAAAGGCTTTGTTAAAAGCAAAAAATACTGTCAATGTTTAATGACCATTTTCAAAAAAGGTGAGCAGAGAAGAGCATCTCGATTTTTTTTGGGTTAAGCAGTTGTCAGCCTCATAAGTGAACTGTT
>NW_019203573.1:0-403 GCF_002260705.1 Seriola dumerili
TATAGTATAGCACACTTAAATGCTCAGTGTGAGCACAAATGGCAGAAAATTTAAGTCCACTCACTAATTCTTCTGCACCTACTGCATCAAATATCAACTGCTCTTTCTTTCTTTGCAAATAGCACTGTATTTCCAAGACCAAATGTATATTTTGTAATACTCAAAGCCAGGAATACACAATATATGGGCATGAGTGACAGGAGCGAGTTACAAAAAAGCGTCACTTCTGTTTTTCTCTGACTGCCATACAAATTCAGGATCTGATTTCCAAAGGGAGTTGGCTGAAACACCTGTGTCTAGCTGGAGGACACAGAGCTGACGCAGAACTGGGTGTGATTTTGGCTCGGTGAGCCTCTTAAACGACTGCTATTTGTGAAAAAACTGTAACTCCTATCAGAACCAT
>NW_019203574.1:0-129 GCF_002260705.1 Seriola dumerili
TATGCCTTACTATACTATGACATTTTTTTTACATTTTTTGCCTTACTATACTGACATTTTTTATGACATTTTATGCCTTAATATACTATTACATTTCTTTTTACATTTTATGCCTTACTATACTATTAC
>NW_019203575.1:0-128 GCF_002260705.1 Seriola dumerili
ATAGCAACACAGGCAGCTACACAAACAACTACAGACAGTAAGATATATGTACATACAACAGGCAAAAATCTGTGTCTGTTGTGTTCCTTGTTACTATGACAAAAAACACAAAACACCAATGATATTGA
>NW_019203576.1:0-120 GCF_002260705.1 Seriola dumerili
CAACAAAACACAGGAACATGACACATGAGATCGGTGTTCGATTCCCATGTGAAACCAGAAGTTTATATTGTTTCTATTATTTATGACCGTTTGTTGTTATTATTGTAACCATGACAACAA
>NW_019203577.1:0-123 GCF_002260705.1 Seriola dumerili
ACGTGAAACGGAAGAAAAACTATAAAAGTTGATTAAAGTTGATAAAAAAAAGACCTGCTGGATAACTTCACCGCGATCCTGTGAGAGAAGGTCCTGTCATCACTAGTCACGGAGAAAAAAACG
>NW_019203578.1:0-146 GCF_002260705.1 Seriola dumerili
GAGGTGAGAGATGGCCTGGACCAAGAGCTGGGTGGAGTAGTGAGTCAGGTAAGACCTGATTTGTCTGATGTTGCATAGAGCAATGACACAAAACTGGGAGAAGGATGAAACATGGTCAGAGAAGGAGAGCTGGTCATCAAACATGA
>NW_019203579.1:0-134 GCF_002260705.1 Seriola dumerili
TGGCCTGAATGAGGGGTACCTGAGCCTGGGCCTGGAGATCGTAAACCCTCCACCACCATGCAGAGAAAAACCCCTCGATTGGGTTTAGAAATGGATAGTATGGTTGAAGGTATAGTAATGTAAACTGTGGATGG
>NW_019203580.1:0-143 GCF_002260705.1 Seriola dumerili
ATACAGTTGTCCCTTTATCAAGAGTGATGCAGCCATATATGTCACCTATAAGGGGATATATTATATATATATATCTATAGATATATCTATAGATATCTATATATAGATATATATATAAAATCACATATATACATCCTGTGGAT
>NW_019203581.1:0-125 GCF_002260705.1 Seriola dumerili
TGAAATCCAGGAGAATCCATGGAGCCCAATCTGCTCCTTACATACAGTTATATTTCTTCAGTATCTGATCTGGATCATCCGCACTAAGATACACTGACTGTCTGCAGGAAGTTCAGCTGCTCTCA
>NW_019203582.1:0-125 GCF_002260705.1 Seriola dumerili
GGCGACATGCAGTGATGGAAACAGATATAAACCAAACTTTTCCAACAAACAGAAATATGTTGCCATGGATATTTTTTTTTTTTTGGCCCATGTTTGAAATGAATCACTGATGAACAACTATCACT
>NW_019203583.1:0-110 GCF_002260705.1 Seriola dumerili
CGAGCAGAACAGGCATGTTGGGTATTATTTTTGTAATTGTACAAGCTGTTTCATTTCCCCATGTGTGTTACAAATATGTCATTATTTCTGCACAAATCTGTACTAATAAT
>NW_019203584.1:0-215 GCF_002260705.1 Seriola dumerili
CTCTTCTTTATATATCTATATGGACACTATTTAAAATTGACCTTACACGTCATGTTAATAGTTTTATTTTGATTCACATTCGATGTTCATGTTGTTATTGTCAATTTGTTTTTAAATATCCTTTAGCATCAGTTAATTTTTTTTTTACCTCTTTTATTTCTTTCTTCTGTCTGTGGATTGTGTTATTTGGGTTTTTTATTATATGGTTTTGTGTT
>NW_019203585.1:0-139 GCF_002260705.1 Seriola dumerili
TAAAATACCAATAATAAAAAACCTACATGTCGACCAGAATGAAGAGAGCTGGACCTGACTGTCTCAGGCAGCTACACAGAATAAAAAATGTGTGGATTCATCCTCCGTGTCTCGCATCGGAGCAAAATGATGTATGTGG
>NW_019203586.1:0-111 GCF_002260705.1 Seriola dumerili
CTGTCTCAAGGTTTAGATGCGTTTCCTCTTGTTACAGCTCACAACTTTCACAGAGCCCCCCCCTCCCCCCCCAATGTCGCTGTATCGGAGAGTAGAGAGTAAGAGAGCGGC
>NW_019203587.1:0-317 GCF_002260705.1 Seriola dumerili
TAAGCCCTGCAGAAAGCTGAGCTCTCAGTTTGTAAGCAATGAAAGTTGTTAAATTAACAGTCAATCAGTGTTGAAACCATGAAAGCTGTTGAAGTGTGTGTTAATGACTAAGGTTTATATACAGTACTAAAACAGTAATTTGTTGAATCCAGAGAAACATAGTGAAATGTTTATTTTAAACAAAGGCAGTGCAGAAGCAAAGTTTTATATCCTGATAAAATGAACCTTAGAGAACATGGAGAGTGACTGTGTCTGTATGTTATAAAGGTAGATGTCCATGTTTGATTATAAAGCAGGTCTAGGTTCTATATTATTAT
>NW_019203588.1:0-419 GCF_002260705.1 Seriola dumerili
AAACGTCATAGTATAGTAAGGCATCAAAAGTGATAAAAACATCAGAGTATAGTAAGGTATAAAAAGTCATAAAAACATCATAGTATATTAAGGCATAAAACGTCATAGTATAGTAAGGCATGAAAATGACATAGTATAGTTAGGCATAAAAAGTGATAAAATCATCATAGTATAGTAAGGATTAAAAATGACATAGTATAGTAAGGCATAAAAAGTCATAAAAACATCATAGTATAGTAAGGCATAAAACGTCATAAAAACGTCATAGTATAGTAAGGCATAAAAAGTGATAAAAACATCATAGTATAGTAAGGCATAAAAATTGAGAAAAACATCACAGTATAGTAAGGCATAAAAATTGCTAAAAACGTCACAGTGTTGTAAGGTATAAAAAGTGATAAAAACGTCATAGTATAGTA
>NW_019203589.1:0-124 GCF_002260705.1 Seriola dumerili
GGGATCATCGCTTCTCGGCCTTTTGGCTAAGATTAAGCTGATAATACGGCGACATTGTTTTCGAGAGAAAAAAGAAGATACCTAAGGGAAAGATGGCCGCATCGGCCTTCATTGAGCAGCCGAT
>NW_019203590.1:0-100 GCF_002260705.1 Seriola dumerili
GTGGGTGGTGCTGTTGCCGTGGAGACAGGATGGTCATTATCTATTATCAGTAACAATCAACACCACAGAACTGTATCTGATAGTAACAGAGACACTGTCA
>NW_019203591.1:0-138 GCF_002260705.1 Seriola dumerili
CTCAGTTACTGTGCATCATTTTGTTTTGGTGAGAGAACAACAACTAGCACTTCTCCATATACATCATAGTAAATATCCAGGCAGAGGTGAAATAAATGAATAAAGATAAATATCAACATGGATAATAACATTGTTGAT
>NW_019203592.1:0-121 GCF_002260705.1 Seriola dumerili
ACCAGGGAGTTTCTCTAGGATGAGGTGTGATTCAGGCAGTTGATGTTCTTACAGCTGCTTTCACACCACTGCTGTGTTTGTTCTAAACTCACACACAAATATTAACATGTGAAACCTTTCT
>NW_019203593.1:0-102 GCF_002260705.1 Seriola dumerili
GGTTTCCTCATCATTATTATCTCCTATTAGTAATAATAAGCAGCTTTTTACAGAATGTTACACATGATGTTATTACAAATCTAATCATTTACTGTCATGATA
>NW_019203594.1:0-139 GCF_002260705.1 Seriola dumerili
ACACACTGGATTGGCTAATGCTCCTTTGGTGGTTTATGAAAATTTAAAAAAAACGTTCTACCACTTTTTGCCAAATATAAAACCGTGTTATGCAAAGATATTAGTGGAATACCAGAATATAATGGCATTTGCTGATGGG
>NW_019203595.1:0-155 GCF_002260705.1 Seriola dumerili
GCTCGTCACATCCAGGCTCATCGTCCCCTGATACTTTCCAACTGTTGGCAAAAACTACATCAGAGCTCACAACCTCGCCTTGGGGCGTTTGAAAGTCGTCCCCAGGGTGGTGGTTGAAGTTTCCACACAGGCCACATGTTGCATTCTGGTAAGTG
>NW_019203596.1:0-367 GCF_002260705.1 Seriola dumerili
TGTGTACGCTATTTAATCTCTTGGAAACAAGCTGACAAACTGAAAGCTCTGTATGCTTTGCCTATATCAGCTGTAAGTCCTCTGGAGAAGTTCTTCACACGCAGTGTGCTCTGAAGAGAGTGACATGAGGGATTTTTGTTGGTTAAAGCCGGTTGGTTTGTACTCACTGCAGGCCTGAGTGTTACAGTAGATGGAGTTTACCCACAGGTTGGAAGAGCCAGTGTCAAACAGGACCTCGAAGGACTGGGGGGGTGTCCCAATGGTGATGGCTCCATAGTAGGTGGTCTGGGCAACACGTTGGTTGGGAGTTGAAAAAGAGAGGAGCAGAATGAAAGAGCAAAATCATCAGTTAATAGCTTCATGAAAA
>NW_019203597.1:0-123 GCF_002260705.1 Seriola dumerili
AGTTGAAGGTCTGGGTCTGGCTCGCCATCTTGAATCCCGTCTGTGCATGTGCGCGTCCGCACACGGCAGACCAGTCCTCGCTCCGACCGAGCTTCAAACCAAGCAAAAAACCTGACCTGTGCA
>NW_019203598.1:0-130 GCF_002260705.1 Seriola dumerili
AAGAGGAAAGAGTCCAGATAAAACTGTTTGTATGTTTGTGTGTGTTTGTTTATGACCTCGTGCTTCTTTTCTCTGTCATCCAAGTTGTGTCAGTTGTTTATTTGTGGTATTTTTGTTTTTGTTTTGTTTT
>NW_019203599.1:0-151 GCF_002260705.1 Seriola dumerili
AAAACATCATAGTATATTAAGGCATTAAAGGTCATAAAACGTCATAGTATGGTAAGGAATAGAAAAACATATTATAGTAAGGCATAAAAATACCAATAAATGTCATAGTATCGTATGGCATAAAAATATCAAAAAAAGTCATAGTATAGTA
>NW_019203600.1:0-143 GCF_002260705.1 Seriola dumerili
AAACATAGTTCTGGTTACTAATCAGCTTTATATAGATTTTAAAATAAACTGCCTCACTCACATTTTACATCAATAAAGATGTGTGCTGATGTCCTCCTCCCCATCTCATTCTCAGCTGTACAGTAATACTCTCCAGACTCAGA
>NW_019203601.1:0-591 GCF_002260705.1 Seriola dumerili
ACTCTAATTGATATGAACATTTAGTCACATAGTGACAACTTTATACCATCTTAAATAAAACTAAATAAATTGTCATCGCTCTGGCTGTACGTAGAAATGTTTCTCCCCTCCCTTGTGTTTCCCTTTCTCTTCCCTGTTCTCGCCAGATTGTTTATCCTGCTTCAGTGGTACCAAGGCCTCCTCTAGGTCTCAGGGTATCTACTTGAGATATCTCTTGTATTTTCCCTCATGTTCCTTGCTAACCTGGTTTTCTACAGTGCCTCAGTAATCCATTGAGCCAGACCAGACCTCTAGCCTACGCTGTCTCCCCTTCTGCCAAACTACAGCCTCAGACCTGTGTTTCTGGCCAGACACATTATCACCTCGTCCCCAAAGAGCCAGCCTGCCTTCACCCCCGCCACCACCCATCAACCCCATTCAACTATTTTTCCTAATAAATACTTGCCAACACTCCAACTGAGTGTGGTGACTGCCTCTGGGTCCAAATATTATATGAACTGTCACATAAATGGCTGCTGATGATAGCTTCATTTTTAGCATAAACATTACAGATCACAGTGTGTCCCATGTTAGTGTCGTCTTACTGTTTGT
>NW_019203602.1:0-120 GCF_002260705.1 Seriola dumerili
ACCAAGAAACAAATGATCATGTGTTATTACAGGTTAAGATGAGATTTTGTCCCGCTATCCAGCAGCGTATGAGGTCATTAGTTAGTCCCTCCATCACCAGCTGCAACATTAACACTAATA
>NW_019203603.1:0-138 GCF_002260705.1 Seriola dumerili
AGGTGTTTGCACTTAAGCTTATTGGCTACATTTCATTTACGAACCACTCAGTAGTAACTGGACTAATCACAACGTTGTAATGGATCCGTAAAACCAGAGGGAGGCAGTAATGCAACATAATAGATGCCAACTGCCATA
>NW_019203604.1:0-157 GCF_002260705.1 Seriola dumerili
AATCAATATTTTTTTTCACATAAACAATTGGTCAGACACGAACAACTTTAGCTATGTAGCAATAGCAAAACTTATATATATATATATAACTTAACAAATAGCTCCTTTAGCCAAGCATTTTTAGTTGTTTTCGTGGTTGTAACGTTCATATGGGTTG
>NW_019203605.1:0-213 GCF_002260705.1 Seriola dumerili
ATGGTTAGGCATCGAACAAGATAGTATAGAAAAGCAAAAGAAGCCAAAAAACGTCATAGTATATTATGGCCGAAAAATGCCAAAAAATGTCATAGTATAGTATGGCATAAAATGTCAAAAAATACATCATAGTATAGTAAGGCATAGTAGGTCATTAAAAGGTCATTGTATGGCCAGGCATCAAACAAGATACTATATTAGGCAAAAAAATGC
>NW_019203606.1:0-132 GCF_002260705.1 Seriola dumerili
CCACCCCAGTTACATAAAGGACACTTATCACTTCATAGACACTATCAGATCCATGGCTGTCCCCCCTCAATCACTTCTTTTCACCATTGACATCAATAATCTCTATACCAACATCAACACTCAACTAGGACT
>NW_019203607.1:0-103 GCF_002260705.1 Seriola dumerili
TGAAATAACTCTTGTGGACACACCGGGTTGGTGGAAAGGTTTCCCTGCCTTTGACACTCCTGAGGCAATCAAAGAGGAACTGGTGCGCAGCATGTTTCTCTGC
>NW_019203608.1:0-112 GCF_002260705.1 Seriola dumerili
TATAGTGTCATTGGTTCTGAATTTCGAAGTGCATAGGCTACTGTAGTGCTGTGTATGGGCCTGATGTGTTGCATTTGTTTTGTCTTGTCCAGAGAGTAATGGAGCTGGAGGC
>NW_019203609.1:0-4247 GCF_002260705.1 Seriola dumerili
CATGGACTTTTAATCTTTGTAAAAATTTTCCAAAGCCCAGAAAAGTATATTGTGTCTGGATGATGTCACCATGTGTCTCGGGAATGATGATGCTTGCTAGGTTGATGCAAACGCGGTACGGATGTACAAAAGTTAGTAGGAAAACTGAATTAACGACATAAAGGTGAGTCTTTGCTCTTGATTGTTTGATTATTGGTCACTTGTCAGCCTCTATTCTTGAAAGTAATTGTTTTTAATCAATATATTAGCCGATATTAGCCGCATAATGACCAAGTGATTTTTCATAACTACCCCACTTTTCTTCAGTGAATTTTAATTTGGTAAGTCATTTATGTGACCCAGTTATGAGGGTCAGATGTGGCGGTGGAAAGGTGCTATTTGGCTAATCTGGCTGCCTTCGGATGTCAGATCCGTGAATGAATCCACCTCTTCGATCTGACACTCCAGTTGTCCACTCTGGACCTTGGTGTAGCCTGTTCTTTCCCGAGAGGCTCAGCTGTTGGTGTTGATCAATACGCGCGAAGCTGAATCTTTAGCGCGTCAATACTTGTGATTACTACGCAGCACGGACTCTGCTGGTTTCTTCGCTGATGCCAGTTCAGGTCTCTAGGCTTCTGGTCCTGTTCGTTTCCCTAAAGTGTTTTCAGCAGATTGTTTCCCCTCAGCTGATCACAACTGTGTATGTCATTATTGATGTCTCATCCACTCCCAGTTTGTCACATTCAGGGGACCGTGTCTCTAAAGATGCATAAGCAGAGCATTCGTAAAGGTGACTTGACGAAGTCTCCTTCTTCGACGATCTTCCCTGGCATAGGTTGTGCTTATCCTAATTGTGTTACTAGCACCTTATTCATATTACGCCTGTGCGTGTACATGGCTGGTTGCATAGGGAACCCAATTCCACTTGGTCTAGTGAAGCACACTGTGACTATGCTGCTTAATCCATGAAAGAGACTATGGCCTGTAAGAGAAAAAGCACCTAACTCTTGTAGACGCATGGTCAAAACGACGTGCTTCACCTCATTGTCGGTCTATTCCTAAATGGGTGCCACAATACGGTCTGGCTCAAGGCATCCTAAAACGTCAGTTTCAAGATGAATTCGACTATTTCCTCCTCCTTGGGCAGCGAGTTAGAACTATCAATATGGTGACTTCATCTTCTCCCACGGTCGCTTGCTTGGAGTATTGCCATCACATCACAACGGTTATACGGAGGTAACCGATGCAGCACATAACACATGTAGGATAACACACACCCGGATTGCCACCGCATCGAACCACCACACACAACGCACACTGTCTGCGCATTTCTCTGTGACGGACCACTATTTACCATCCAGAGAGCTCCCAATAACCTGAACTGACCCAGCTAGCTGTCAGTGCCACCATTGCTGGCACACTGCGAAGGATGGCCAGCTACACCTGCGACTTGCACCAACACAGAGCACAAACCACCAGCCACAACACAGCTACACACACACACACACACACACACACACACTCAGCTAACTTATCTAAACTGTATGAAAATTCTAGATTTGCCAACAAAAAGCCTCCCATCCTTACGATCGGAGAAATTCTGCATTCCAGGGCACAACAGCAGCCGCCAGGATGTGTTAGAACGAAGACTGCGGTTTCCTGGAGTATGATCTCTCCTGAACCGTCTCGATCCACCATGGGAACCAACGCTGGAACTCAGCCACGGGTTTTATAGGAACAAGTACAACCTCTATACATTCACCAGTAACCTTACATTAACCCCACACAGGAATCCACAGAAAACATCTGCGGATGACACATCGGAGAAACTTTCCTCTTTATAAAGTCATCATTCATCAAACAGTTCCGCTCTGTACCACTACAAACTGACTTGGCGATACATTGCACCTCATGCTGTCACGCCCTATGATGCCGACGATTACTTCATGATCGGAGGGTCCGCACTTATTCACAGCTTATAGATCCTTCTCTTCAACACCCCCTTCAACATAGAAAATGTAAATATCACGCCTTTCATTCCACAGACAAAAGTAACTATTTCGGCGCTCCATCCCACTCAATTTGGTGATGCCACCAACAACTATTCCCTTCACTAACAATTAATTAACAAATAAACCAATCACATCAAAAATGTGCTAGACTGTAACAGTGATCTGCTGTCCTCTTTGATGCCATTGCTTAACGCTATTTATTACTCTACACCCAATTCTGGCCCTCCCAAACTTCACTTGCATACATGTATCATAATATGCACCGATCCTATTTGGTTTTAAAGTGATCTCACACACAACCAATATCCAGTAGGTGACAACTAATCTGCATTCTGCCCAGGCCGCCGGGCGTCCACATAATTAACACCACGTCGATACAGACACGGTAAAACAGATCACCGAGCTACGCGGCGACGCTCTCCAGCGGGGTTTCTGATCAAGCACATAGAAAAACATCAACAAACATAAAAAGTCTAGAATTTACAGACACGACGTAGAAGATTTAGTAGATTCTGCGCTCCTTTTAATGATATCCTGTACTGACACAAAGTAGTATTATCTTGGCCTGGGTCTGTGAACAGCAGGTGAGGCCAGAGATACTTGAAACGCAGCTCTTCTTGCCGCCGTTGCACTTTCACTGACGACAGCAGGAAACAAGAGCAGCATCCTAGATACACTTGTCTGCATCAGTGGTTAGACAATATCTCTAAGTCCACGTCGAGTCCAGTGACTCAATGTCTCAGACTTACTAAGGGTGGGCTCACTGAAGACAACACACTGGTATAAACCCATTCAGGACTATCAGAGGAAAAGTCATCAGTGGAGCTACTGCAGTGGGGGCAGGCAGCAATGTTCTTTTTTATTACCATGGATGCTACCCTTGATAAAAGACTCAGGAATGCCGGACAGTACTGAAAAAGCTGTTCGCCAATAGCGACGTTATGCTCGCCTGGGCGGCACTATGCTGAGAAAAGTCTTCTGGCTTCCAGGTTACTTCCATGTCATGCCGGGGTCACCTTGAATATGCGCGCAGTAGTGTGCACTCCCTTCCATGACCTCTGCGACTATGTAGAGCCAAGCATAATTGGGTGGCTGTCTGGAATCTGGCGCTCAGGTTGCCATGAGATGCCTTATGCTAGAGAACCTACGCCGCATGGCACTCGACCGTCGCTGTACTCTACCGGACTTGCTTCGGGAGGCTATTGAAATCATGCGAAACCATTCAAACCACACAATAAATGTCATAATCGGACAAAAATATTTAGTTTGGACCCAGTTTATCTTTGAGCGTTTTAATAAACAATAACACTGGATGATTTTTGTGCCCACGCTGCCATGATTCTGAAATGTTTTCCTCGGTACCTGCAATCCACTTGGACTCACCAGAAGCCTTGTTCACGTTCTTACTCGTCATTTTATAATATATTATAATTAATTAAGTATAAGGTTACATATTACAATTGCATAATATTGTATAACGTAAAAATTACTGCCAAAAAGTCGAAAGCGCAGAGCTCTCTCTTATTTGTACTAGCTCTTCTGCCGAGCCATGCATAGTTGTAATCGTATGTTATCGATACTAGTTAATACAATATCACATAGTTTCCACAACACTGCAGACATTTTCAACTGTCCATTAATGTTTAGCCTGCTGCAACAGGAAATACTCAGCGTATGTTTTTCCATTAGAGCTACATCACCATGGTCAGACATCTATTTGATTTTTGATGAAAGTGATAACACAAATAAAATCAATAAAGACGATGTTTCTAAAAAGATTTAATGTTAGAACTGAATATGAATGCCATCTGCACTTGAACGATGTCTATCACACGTGCACACCCGATACTGGGCACAATACTGAACACACAATGTCGGCCCTCGTGCGGGGAGTCAAGAGAGACGACGTGAGGACGTCTCCCAGGGACCGGTTTCATATCCCCTCCACGGGGAGCCCGGCTGGGAGAAGAGGGAGGCAGCTGGTGTAGCCCCAACCCAAATCTACACGGCGCCGACCACCGTAAAACCACAGCCCTAGCGACACTGACAAGTTCAAGAGTCTGTAATCTTCTCTGATCCACGTGAGGCACCAGTTTTTAAAGCCAACAAACTAACGTGAATGTTGTTCTTTGTTGGCGAGCGGCAGAAGACAATGGCTGGTGATAACACCTTGCGAACCCGACAGTCAGGAATGCAGGGACGATGCGGCACCACAGCATCACAGAAAAGAGTTCACCTCTGCTACAGGTCATAAAT
>NW_019203610.1:0-116 GCF_002260705.1 Seriola dumerili
CGTTTTTTGACATTTTTATGCCATCCTATACTATGACGTATTTGTCATTTTTATGCCTTCCAATACAATCTTATTTAATGCCTTACCATACTATGACGTTTTTATGACCTTTTATG
>NW_019203611.1:0-117 GCF_002260705.1 Seriola dumerili
TCGAGGGGGAGTCTGACATGGAATGCTCACTGGAGTCCTCCACTTCTGTGAGTGCCTCTGTGAGAGCCCATGAGATACGCCATATCAAGAATCCACAATGTGGCATCCTCTTTTGCC
>NW_019203612.1:0-163 GCF_002260705.1 Seriola dumerili
AATTTTTTTTAAGGTAAATTTAAACTTAAAGAAATGTGAAGGCAAAAACCATCCAACATAAAATGCAACCCACATTTACTATCTCTCAAAAATATGACTAAGTGCTACACTGTGAAATGCAAAGAAAGCTCGTGTTTTGGTCTGTACTTCCTCTTTGTGTTTT
>NW_019203613.1:0-256 GCF_002260705.1 Seriola dumerili
ACACACACACACACACACACACACACACACAAGCCCTTAAGCCTCTCTCTGGTCCATAGCCGACACACGCTAGCAAGTGTCTCTCACCCGCTTATCGTTACATCATTACTATACAGGCCTACTTTTCTCCCCGTGGCAGCGTCACGGCGGAGGAGTGTACCGTCACATGTGATAATGTAAAGATGCAGCAGGACACTGTGGTTTCACTTTAATAACAAAAACTACTAAAATATAAAAAAATATCCTGGTCAGCTGA
>NW_019203614.1:0-110 GCF_002260705.1 Seriola dumerili
TCATAGTATAGTATGTCGTAAAAATGCCAAAAAAATGTCATATTGTAATATGGCATAAAAATGTAAAAAATGGTCATATTATAGTAAGGCATGAAGTGTTATAGTATTTT
>NW_019203615.1:0-149 GCF_002260705.1 Seriola dumerili
TGAAAAATTTCTTCTTGGTTGGTTTTTCGGCTGTGGCTTTATTATCAAAGGACTCCTGTGTCCTGACGTCCTGCTTGGTCACTTGGCTAATGGTCATTGTTGGTTCTTCGTTGATGGTTGATGTGGTGAAGGAAGAAGAATCAGATGAA
>NW_019203616.1:0-100 GCF_002260705.1 Seriola dumerili
AGTAAAGAACATTTCAAATATGTTGCACCTTTCAGATTAGTTTTTGTCAGTAGGAGCTATTCTATAATAATAATAATAATAACAATAATAATAATAATAA
>NW_019203617.1:0-104 GCF_002260705.1 Seriola dumerili
CGGCACGCCCTCAATTTTGCAGAAATTTAAGCCTTAAATTGATGAGTTATATAATAAATTCAGCCCCTGTACAGTTGTCATAGAGACCAAAACCATTTTTTGTA
>NW_019203618.1:0-655 GCF_002260705.1 Seriola dumerili
GTGCAATGAATCTTTTTTCAGAATCCAATTTCAATAAAGTCAGATAACCTCCTTAAGACTCAGGTATATTCCATATGTAAAATAAATGTATTATAATGTTTTCCTGCCTTTCTATCAATTCCTTCTTGGTTTTTTCACAGTTGTCATTCCACTATCAGAGTCGTTGTGTGATGGAAATCTGAAAATGAACAGTTGATGAAATGATCAAGTTGTCTTTGTATATTTTAATAAGAGCTTAGAAGCCCTTTGCAAGGATTCAGTGTACAGTCCACAGATGCAAGCTGCAGACTGATATCAAACCAAGAAGTGTACGTGAAACTTTGTAAGAAAAAAGAAAGAAGGAGGCCAGAAGTCAGGTCGGATGGCGTCCCTGTGTGTCTAACTCCAAAGAAGAGCAGGTGTCAAATGTTCAAGAAGGAAATTAACACTGCTCCTAGTTGGTGTACCGGACAGTTCCAGATAAGCGAGCATACATGTAGGAAAAACAGACATTCACGTCAATTGAGAACACAAAGCCAAGCGCGGTCACCACAAAAGTTCACACTGATTAAAATGGAACAAAAGAACACGTGCTTTAATAAGAAACATTTGGTGCATTGGGGCACTTTCTACACGTACACCTCACATTAGCCACAACAGCTTCCTACTGCTCTGA
>NW_019203619.1:0-146 GCF_002260705.1 Seriola dumerili
GTAGATCTTTGTGTGTAAACTCTTAATGTGCAATGTAACCGGTAACTAAACTGCAAAATGGTGTAGTGCAGTAAAAAGTCCAATATTTCTCTCTAAGAGGTACTGGAGTGAAAATGTAAAGAATAAAATGGTGAATAATACTAAGT
>NW_019203620.1:0-594 GCF_002260705.1 Seriola dumerili
GTATTTAGGCTTCAAACATCATAAAGTGGTGCTCATTAGCGAAGGTGATCCCGTTGGCTTTTTGTAGAGGGAACCTGGGTTCATCCCTGCAGCACTCTACCGAGGGTGACCATGTGAGAAAAGAGACAGCTGGATGAAGTCAAAGCTGAGCTGCTGGATGAGATGTGTTTGCATTTCTGATTCACTCGCTGGGTGACTGAATCAGTTTTAAATGATTGGAGTCAAAGCTAATGCGTCAAGCTAGATAGTAACACAGGCAGACTTTTTAAGACATTTGTTATGCAAATGTTTTGCTGGTGGAAATCTATCCAACATGTTCATTAGACATCGAGGACACACAACACTGAATATAAACACTCCTGTCTTTGTTTACATTCACCTTTAATCTTTATAATGGATAATCCTGGATTGTTTGTGATACTCAGGGCGAGTATTCACAAAGCATTCTATCTTACCACTAGTACTCCTAAATCAGGCTAAACGTTTTTTTTTTAAAGTTTTTTTTAAAAGTCTTCTTCACAAAGCCGCTGAGACCAATTTTTTAGTAAGGAAAAGCAAAAATTCTTAAATTAAGAGTGCAACTCCATTGCTATG
>NW_019203621.1:0-126 GCF_002260705.1 Seriola dumerili
GACTGCCTGTCCCAACCTTGGACCACGGTTTAAACCTAAACCCACCTGCATTAAATCCATTTAAAAAAAAAAAACATCTGGGGTCCTGATGTTTCCCCCTCTCATCTCCAGAACTGAAGAAGCCTC
>NW_019203622.1:0-152 GCF_002260705.1 Seriola dumerili
GGGGGACATCTGCCTGAGAGCCGAGGTGTTGGGCTGCACGGTCCCAGGTACAGGCTGTCAACCGCTGGAAACAGCTGTTATGTATTAGTATTTACACCACGTTTAACACACATCTTTCTCCTTTTTAAAGATCCAAATAATATCTACCCATG
>NW_019203623.1:0-204 GCF_002260705.1 Seriola dumerili
GTTCTTTGCAAAGCTTTGCAACTGTAAGTAGTACATAGAACAGGCATGGCCAAATGAGGATCTGGCAATAGAAGAATGAGGACGGCAGCCTGTTTTATGTGTGTGGAATCCCTGGTTTTCCATGCTAGGCTTTGGAACCGTAAGAAGTACATAGAGCAGGCGTGGCCAATGAGGAACTGGCAAAAAGAGGAATGAGGATGGCTG
>NW_019203624.1:0-102 GCF_002260705.1 Seriola dumerili
ACAACAAAATATCTTTCTCTCTCCCTGATCCCTTAAAAATTTTTTAAAAATTTAAAAAAATTAAAATTTCAGCCCCACAGCATCAAGTCAACCCACTTTGGT
>NW_019203625.1:0-101 GCF_002260705.1 Seriola dumerili
AGTTCAGTTTTGAGCACAGATTAAACTGTTTTGAGGTGACGGTTAGGTTTGCAAGAAGAGTTTGAGGTTTTGTGAATGTAGCTTGAAAATTGGGTTTTGTG
>NW_019203626.1:0-125 GCF_002260705.1 Seriola dumerili
GGAGGAGAAAACGGAGTAAGAACACAATCCCGCTTTGTGCTGCGTCTCAGTGATATCATGTTGCACACATTGTGTGTGCACTGCAGTAGTCATTTGTAGGCAGTGCATTTTGTTAATGTCCCTTG
>NW_019203627.1:0-1120 GCF_002260705.1 Seriola dumerili
CAGATCCCAGACCTGGATCCAGTAGAGAAGCTGTGGACTGAGCTCAGAGCTCCTCACACCAGTTGTGGTCATGAAAAGCTCCTTGGTCCAATAGATGTAATGAAGATGTTTGATGCTCACTTGCCAGGTTGGATGGTGATTGGACTGTAAAATGAAACAGGACTCCAACACCTGCATCTCATCTGACTGGTCTTCTGCACAGTCCAAACCAAGGAAAGCAGTTGCCCACCACTCAAGAGACTTGGCTTCAAGTTCCCAGTCTCACATACAAGACAAACAGCTGTAACTAAGAACATTACTGCTGTTCCACTCAGGTGTGCCAGTCACAGCAGCTATACACCCTGTGGAGGCACACCTGTCTTTCACAGGTACTTTCAGATCATTAGTTAGTTGGGAGACCTGGGGTGTTAGGAGGCAGCGTGATCCTCCTCATGGACTTCCTTTCCCAGTGAGAAGAAGCTGGTGAGGACATCTATGTCAGAAGAACAGTGGATGCTTGCAGAACACTGGACCCATTTTCCAGTACAATTCCAAATGAGGAAAAGATTAGTCTGGTCAAGACAAATCTCCACATCAACAAGTACTGACATGTCATTCCTGGATCCTGGATTGAATTGTTACAGTGGAGTCTACTGCAGGATTCAAATCCAGAACACACCAGGCGGGTGTATTCACCAAAACATAGAAGCAAAAATCCTTCACCCAAATGGTACTAATAATAATGACAATAATAATGATGATGACAAACTAGCTGAAACAGTGTTACAGCACTTTTTCTTTTCCTTTGTCATTTATCAGCTGCAAACAAACGACTGACTCTGACATTGATCTGATTCACAGTCTCCCTCGTCAGTGTTCACACAGTTTCCTGTTATTTCATCCCTGTTTCTGTATTTAGATATTATAAATATACCAGACTGTTGTTCATTGTTCCTGGAGATTTAAAGATTTCAAACAAATGAAGTGAACATGTACGTGTTCCTGCAGAGGAAGGATTTTTTACAGGATGTACAATATGGCAGATGTAGGGTCAGTCTATGGCTGTGGTCCAAACTGAGTAAAATGATCTGAACAGCAGCCATGATCAGAGCTGGTCCACCTCTCTAACTGATTCCTATCT
>NW_019203628.1:0-100 GCF_002260705.1 Seriola dumerili
CTGTTTAAAATGTCTGTTAATGTCATCTTTATTAAATTATCGTAGTGTTTTTTGTGTAAAAATACACACACCACACACACACACACACACACACACACAC
>NW_019203629.1:0-110 GCF_002260705.1 Seriola dumerili
CACACACACACACACACTTGATGCAAGATGCTGCGGTGCAAGTGCTGACAGGAACTACATGAGATCATATCTCTCCTGTGTTAGCTTCATTACCTCCACTAACATTCCTC
>NW_019203630.1:0-110 GCF_002260705.1 Seriola dumerili
ATATGTACCTTTAATGCCAAATGACAAATTAGAATTACTGGTGTAAATTTTTTTTTTACAAATCATTTACACAGTATACAATGGAAGTGCATAATCATATGTGGATTCTT
>NW_019203631.1:0-104 GCF_002260705.1 Seriola dumerili
CTGCAGTTATACATTACCAGTATTATCACTATGAGAGTATCATATCTAATACTAAATTACATTGTATTTTCTATTATTATATAATATTTATTATATTATATACT
>NW_019203632.1:0-117 GCF_002260705.1 Seriola dumerili
GAGTTGTAGTTTAAACCAGAGCAGTGCAAAAAAAAAAAAAAAGAAAACTGCTTTTCTGGTCAAGTCTGGGATGTAGAGGGATACAGTATTTAATTTGTCATGTTTTCTAGTTTGCAC
>NW_019203633.1:0-135 GCF_002260705.1 Seriola dumerili
GGTCTTAAAACAGACAAATTTAGTGTTAGGATTGTCACAATTTATATAAATAAATATTAGTACATCAATTCCTTTTGACCAAAAACTGTACTCATGATACCACATAGTCTGTAAATGAGACCATGCTGTTGTTTT
>NW_019203634.1:0-113 GCF_002260705.1 Seriola dumerili
CAAATTAAACAGCTTTGGTCTCATAATTGTAACTTACATTTTTTTTTTTATTCCCCTAAAACTCAGTTTATTAACAAAACAATTCATTTCATTCTGCAGTGCAAGTTAATTCA
>NW_019203635.1:0-241 GCF_002260705.1 Seriola dumerili
TCACCTCCTATTTGTCATGGTTTCTGAGCTGCTCATTACAAAACTTTCAAAATGATACCTTCATACTTTGAAGACATACAAGTTGCACAGGACTAAACAAACCATTTACAGTTTTTTGCGATATTGCTTACACACTCATTTCAGATTTTGGCTTATTGTGTCGAAACTCAACACACAAGCCAAATAACAGAGTACTCGGAGGTGAACATCTCACTTCTATGTCAAAATGAAACACTGCAAT
>NW_019203636.1:0-129 GCF_002260705.1 Seriola dumerili
CTCAGCAGGATAGAAACTGGATGGATGGAGTTTTGCGTCACTGTGGTGAATGAACTCTTTAATTGACACATATTTCCATCTGGTCACTGCTGCATCTCTAAACAGTCACTCATTTAGTTTCCAGGAAAT
>NW_019203637.1:0-124 GCF_002260705.1 Seriola dumerili
AGAGTGGCAGGGTTAAGGATAGAACATCTTTTTAGCGTTATGTGTGGAGCTGTGAGTGTTAGTACATATTTTGCCTCTCTGGTCCCTGTCACATGTCGGTGTGCCTCTCTGGTGATCAAGGTGA
>NW_019203638.1:0-144 GCF_002260705.1 Seriola dumerili
CTGGTCGACCGGTTACCTGTAAAAACATCCGTAAAGTTTTTTAAAAGTTTCTACCGGCTCCATCAGTGTCTTTACCGGCTCCATCAGTGCCATTCCTGCAACGGTGGTCTCTGCGAATAAATCCAGGGCTGAATTTCTTTCCCA
>NW_019203639.1:0-134 GCF_002260705.1 Seriola dumerili
CTATGTTTCTTATACCTGACAGTGTCATCATAGTTGAAATAGGAATATGTCCTCATTTTGGATGTCTCTAATCTGAGTTTTATTCAGTCTCATTTTCAGAGCTACAATTGAAAGCATCTCACTGCCATTATCTG
>NW_019203640.1:0-775 GCF_002260705.1 Seriola dumerili
TTAGTTTTCCACCACTACGTAACTGTTGCTGCGTGCTTCAGAATTGGGGCAGACACCATAAAGGTCTACTGATTACCATTCTGCTTCTTCAGCCTTATGTTCTCACTACAGCCGTTTTGGTACTACTGAACTACATAACTGTTAAATGATTGGCTGTCTGTCTGTCTCTCATAGCGTACAGGGATATGGTAGGCTGTTTGAATGAGCCAGGCAGGGATCCCTGCACACGTGGGACTGTCAGATGATTGTACTGCAGGAGTTTTGAAAACATTACTGATGTAATATATTATTATATTATATATTATTATTTCTGCATGTATATGTTTATGAATACAAAAGGTTATTCTGTATCATTAATAATACATAACTAAATGTGGATGATGGTGCAAAATGCATGAAAATAATAATATTACTAATGAATAACCAATTTTATATAAAACAAATAATGCTTTCTTTACCACACCCAGAGTTGGTTATGTGTTGAATGATGATCACTTTCAGGTTTCAGTGCTATTCCAACTGTAAAACTGAACATGTGCTTGCTCTCAATATGTTATAATAGTTTGCTTATCACAAGTGTAACTGATATTTAATAGACTGTACTTGTATTTTACAGGTCTTCATTTCTGAGCTTGAGGACTGGACAGTCTGGATTTGTTTGTGGCTCTTCAGTAGTGGTAAGTACAGTTACGAAGTAATACATCCAAACTTACCCTTTAAGTATCCACAGATGTTCAAATCGAATACTCTATATGGGATGGTAATTTTTTTTTTT
>NW_019203641.1:0-140 GCF_002260705.1 Seriola dumerili
GAAAACTGAATCACAAAACACAATAGCATATTTGGCCAGCAAATACTACATTTCAGGTGGTTTTACAACTCTCTTTTATTTAATTGTCCATGCAAACAAACATCTGTCTTACAGAAAATCAGATGTGACCTGAATGTAAT
>NW_019203642.1:0-100 GCF_002260705.1 Seriola dumerili
CACAGCTGGAGGCAGGAGAGTCAAACTCTTCCCTTGGTAGCTCCACGATGACTGTGGAGGCGCTCGGCTGGACGAGGATCCGTCTTACACCACGGGGGAA
>NW_019203643.1:0-167 GCF_002260705.1 Seriola dumerili
TCTATTCTATGTTTTTTTTCCTCTTGAAATTTTACATTTCTATTTCTGGTAAGGACTTTATTCTTGTAATATTACAACTTTTTTCTCTAAATATTATGACTTTTTTCAAATTTTTGAAATACAAAGAAATGGGACTTTGAATACAACTCTGAGTCCTGCCACATCCA
>NW_019203644.1:0-111 GCF_002260705.1 Seriola dumerili
TTAGAGGAGTTTCCTCTGCGTGAATAATAGTGTGTGTGTATGGGGCAGTGGTGGTTAAATTACTACGGTATTATGGTATGTTCATTCACAATCATAGCTAACACACACAGG
>NW_019203645.1:0-110 GCF_002260705.1 Seriola dumerili
TCTGAAAACTGATTGCTTTCACTTGAAGTGTGATTTCCTAAGAGAACACTTGAGGATAAGTTTTCCTGTCAATTTTCGTGCCATCCATGAAGAATATGATGTATTTCATG
>NW_019203646.1:0-143 GCF_002260705.1 Seriola dumerili
ATGAAAGCAAAGCAACCTACAAGTGTAACACACTGCAACTTCGTGTTCAGACAAACTTTCTGAAAGATGTTTCATTTCAATTGTAGAAAGAATCTAAATCGTTTTCTTAAATTGTTTTTTTTCTATGTTTTAATTTCAGAAAC
>NW_019203647.1:0-297 GCF_002260705.1 Seriola dumerili
CTAGACCTGCTTTCTCCAAAAGAAGACGTCACTTTTCTTTTAAACATTAATACATTTAAATATTCGAATAACACTTACACAGTTTTATATTTTCATCTCAACTGTGCCCAGACACAAATGATCATCGTGACACGAAGACGTTCAAGTTGACAGACACTTTAATTGAGACATGAGTGACCCTCATTAACCATGTGGGCATTTACACGGACTCCCCGTCATCTCTACTTTTTAACGAAATACAAAAGAAAAAAAAACAAGAAAAAAAAAAAACAAAAAAACAAAATGAGTATTGCAGTG
>NW_019203648.1:0-139 GCF_002260705.1 Seriola dumerili
CTTCCAGTAGCTGCTGATCAGACCTGCTCAGTGTTCAGGAAGAAGTCTGGACTGTTCTTCTTTAAAGAACTGCTTCAGCTCAGACATTTCTTAGGATAACTGGTTTGCATGTTTCTCTTCAGCTCAGTCCACAGCATCT
>NW_019203649.1:0-106 GCF_002260705.1 Seriola dumerili
AACCTTCAGCAACAGTTTCTTCAGTCTAAAGATCTCTGGATCAGTGAAAGACGGCTGCCCGACTCTCCCTGCGTTCTTCAAGAACAACCTGACAGAGTCATGGAAG
>NW_019203650.1:0-130 GCF_002260705.1 Seriola dumerili
ATGAGTGTCATAAAAGCGGATTCAGACAGCCAGGGTTTCATACATCATATAACTAAAGAACCAATCCCGTCAATTTGCGGGGAACAGGGGAGGGAAAAATAAACCAGAAACCTTGTCAGTACAGAGAGCG
>NW_019203651.1:0-156 GCF_002260705.1 Seriola dumerili
TCAGACCATAAAATGAGACACAACAGCATTTGCACCAGGGCTGCAAAACAATCATCAAAATCGCAATATGGCCGAGTGTAATGTCCAAATCACAGGAGCTGCAATTTCTATGATAACGGTAAAATGTGTCACAACATTGTTGTGCGTTGTGGTACT
>NW_019203652.1:0-103 GCF_002260705.1 Seriola dumerili
ATGGCTCAAATGAACCCAGTGGTCCAGGGATTACTGGGAAAAGCGGACTTGTTCCCGATACCCGATTATTTGGATCCTGAGAAAGGTTCTGAGGACGAATCAG
>NW_019203653.1:0-125 GCF_002260705.1 Seriola dumerili
TATTGGTTGGGTGTACCTAATATATTTACCGCTGAGTGTATATTGGACCTACCAAATTTGCCTCTTTTGTACAACACAAACAGCACTGCTGCAACCACAAGAAGCAAGATGACCACAGCCACAGC
>NW_019203654.1:0-278 GCF_002260705.1 Seriola dumerili
TTCATTTGTTGGCAGAGTGAAAAAGTCATTTTAATTTCCATAATGTATATTTCTTTAACTATATCGTTAAGTCCCTGGTCCCATTGTTCCTGCTAAGTAGTCTGTAATTTAAAAATGAATTTGGCATATGACACCAAACAGAAAAACGTCTCCTAACAAGAAAAAAATACTTAAATACATGCCATGACCAAGATTTAATAATAAAGACTTACAGTTTTTTACAGTTGGTTACACTCTTGATACACACAACATGCAGCTCAGCACAGCTGTTAATCTCA
>NW_019203655.1:0-111 GCF_002260705.1 Seriola dumerili
TACAGATGAATATTACCTTTTAGGAGGTTCAGCCATTCCAGTGTTTCTGTGATGATAACCTTAAGCGGCTGCAAGTTGTTCTTCTTCGTGGGACTGAGGGCAGACTTGACG
>NW_019203656.1:0-142 GCF_002260705.1 Seriola dumerili
TTGAAACAGATGAAACAAAAATGCCATCACTTAGAGTGGAACCATCAGTTTCCTCTATCTATGATGAGAACCTAACAAGCTCAATAACAGTGATTCCAAGTTTGGCTTCTGTTGTATCATCTACTCTATCAGATGCTGATGA
>NW_019203657.1:0-116 GCF_002260705.1 Seriola dumerili
ACACACACTCCAAACGCCAGGCCTCACGCCATGGGCTCTGTGGACTGCTTTCAGGTGTCTTTGGGGGGGGGGGGTTTAGGGTTAGGGTTGGTCTGTCGTCCACCCAATTTCAGTTT
>NW_019203658.1:0-242 GCF_002260705.1 Seriola dumerili
GGAGGAGGAGGAGGAGGAGGAGGGTGTGGGATGTGGTTCTGGAGTCCTGGGACACAGAGGGAAAAAAAAGGTGTAAGCATGAAGATTTCACAAACTTGAAAAACACTGTTCAAAAACAAAAAGTTGCAGCACACTTGCTGCCAGTGTGGCTGCTCAACAATCTGGCGATGAGTGGAGGAAAGGCCGGAGTATTTGTACTGTGCTTGATGAGGTAATGGCGTGCAGGTGTGGTACTCTCCAGA
>NW_019203659.1:0-150 GCF_002260705.1 Seriola dumerili
TTAAATCAGTTTTTACCCCAAACCATATTTACTACGATTCAATTTTAGAAATCACTGAAACTTAAAGATAATTGTTTTAATCAATACATAGCCATCTTGATGGTTACGGTTGCTGTCTTCATGGTCTGGCTCCAACAAGACAGAAAGCAA
>NW_019203660.1:0-112 GCF_002260705.1 Seriola dumerili
TCTAAGCTATGATATAAGTAAACAAACAAAAAAATCTCTTTAACAAGGAATAAACAAAGGGCTATGAATTTAGGCTAAGATAAGAATTAACAAACAAAAAATCACTCTTGAA
>NW_019203661.1:0-109 GCF_002260705.1 Seriola dumerili
TAGACGAATATTCACATTTATTATTAAGGAGCCATAGAAAAAAATGTTTTTTGTGTGTTTGTCAACTTTCTAACATACAGCCCACATTTGTCCCCGTTGTGGTATGATG
>NW_019203662.1:0-156 GCF_002260705.1 Seriola dumerili
CTAACCAAAATCCCTAAATTGACTGGATGTTTCAAAGATGCAGAATCTCAATCATGACAGTTACATGATGAAGATCCACAGCAGGAAGACTAAGGGTTACCGTGGGATCCTTGCCTATAGACGCAGCTAGCTCTAGTCATGGCAAAGACTGACCAC
>NW_019203663.1:0-102 GCF_002260705.1 Seriola dumerili
GAGTGTTTTAGTTCAGTGTCAGAAATGATCTCCATCCAGAACAACACACCTGAAAACACACATCACATGACCATTAAAGGACACTGGGGGTGCACAGGCCGG
>NW_019203664.1:0-140 GCF_002260705.1 Seriola dumerili
TGTAACTTCTGCCTCTAGGTTCCTCTCAATCAAAACAATCACAAAAGACGCCGATGGTTGATGTCATGAAATAGTGCGGGATCATGGGAGTTGTTGTCTTAACCACCATTACCATAAGCTCCTCCCAGTTTGGATTCCTT
>NW_019203665.1:0-169 GCF_002260705.1 Seriola dumerili
ACAGATTGGAGGCTACAGTGAGTCGCTATGGGAAAGTGAGGCTAGCTGGTTAACACGCTAACTACAGCAGAAGAAAAGACTTGAAAGAGACAAGAGTTAACATTGGTGTTGCTTCCCACCTCTGCAGACGGCTCTTTGTGAGTAAAGGAATGAAGTTTGATACTGAACT
>NW_019203666.1:0-125 GCF_002260705.1 Seriola dumerili
CACCTGAAACAAGCGACGCAGAAATTAAACTAAAAAGACATTTGTGTAAAATACGCTCCTTTGCCTTGTGGGGGGGTGGGGTGGTGGTGGGGGGTGGGGTGGTTGTGGAACGGGATGGCATCGGC
>NW_019203667.1:0-189 GCF_002260705.1 Seriola dumerili
AAAGATGTTAATGCTGCCATTGCCACCATCAAGACCAAGCGTACCATCCAGTTTGTGGACTGGTGCCCCACTGGTTTCAAGGTTGGCATCAACTACCAGCCACCCACTGTGGTTCCTGGTGGAGACTTGGCAAAGGTCCAGAGGGCTGTTTGCATGCTGAGCAACACCACTGCTATTGCAGAGGCCTGG
>NW_019203668.1:0-102 GCF_002260705.1 Seriola dumerili
CATCAATGAGACTGTCTTTCTTTTTACAAAACGAACACACGGGTCATTTGTGCAAGCAGCTTACAGCTTATAACGCGCCACAGTTAGGTTTTATTGTGAAGA
>NW_019203669.1:0-2933 GCF_002260705.1 Seriola dumerili
AAGCCCATGTCCCATGTCTGACAGGCACCAGACTCGTAAGATTTGATCACTGATGGATGCACCATTTCGTGGTGCTGGTGCAGTGGTGACATGACATGTGATCTCCTGTCTTTTTGTCATTATATCTAAACATCACATTTAAGATTTAAAATAAGGATAAAAAAAGAAAAAGCTAAAATTATGGTATTGTGACAACACTAAGGTACATGTTGGACCTACAGGCAGTGTTAATTTCTAACTACAAGTGGGGTGGAGTTATTAGAACTAGGATGGTGGCAAAGCTAGAACATACTAATTGTAAGAAGAGTGATGGTATATAACATCTGAAAATCACTGCAAACTGTGTATCCAAGCCACAGTTTGTAGCTGGTGCTGGGGGCTGACATAAGCACTGCAAAGTCTGTTCTATGTACTTGCTGATTTTCTCATCTAATAACACCTGAAACTGGTGACTTCTGGTGATCTGACAGGGCAGGCCATGCATGTCTAACCTGGCAACCCTGCTCACCTCCTCTATGGTGTCAAGTTCCTCCACCTCCCTCTTTACAGGGGTGATGGGAACTGTGCAGTAGAAGGACTCCTCTCTACACACAGTAAGAAGGAAGTAGTCGCAAAGAGGGGAAAAAAAGAGAACAGCAGATGGTCAAGAACAAAATGCAGGAAAAATAAAATGGATGAAGCCAGAGTCTGGTGAAGTCAGAGAAATGAGGAACTAGGGAGAAAGAAATTAACACGAGTGAAGAAAGAACAGGAAGTCAGCAGACAATATTAAAGCAAATGTTGGAAAAAAATGTAAACAGACTGTTTCAGCAAGAAAAATAGGAAATGGTACATCTAATACTCAAACTGTAAGAGAAAGTATCCGCATTGACAGAAATGTCGTCCTGTCAGTGTATAGCTGATGTGCCCGGTATTATTCTTCAGAAATGAAAATGCTGTATAAACCAATTGTGCCTGTTTCAGCAGCATTGCTGAAAGGCTAAAAGACACTACAACTGGATTCAATTTTACCCACTGCCTAAATAACAAAAATGGATCTTTTCAACAACAGTAAGGGTACTGATTTGACAAAAAGCAGCATTCTTTAAAGAGCACAGTACCTGAAAAGCAGAAGAACAAAAACAAAGGGTAAAGAGGATAAAGAGGAAGTTTAAGTGGCGAGGAGTCCGTCTGCAGCAACCAGTAATTTGTCCAGACTAATGTATGGCTTAGGGAGAGGAGCAAGGACTGGAAATGGGATTTCTAACACTTTCTGAACAACAATTACAGCTTAACATTCTAGGCTGTATGGTATTCAACCCAGAAACTGTTTGTCTACCTCACACAAAATCTTCTACTGTATTTATGGTGCATCTGTTGGGAAAACTGTCTGTAGGTGTCACATGAATAAGTGAAACATAGATTCAAGAACCCACTAAAACCACATATAACAATAAAAATCAAATTAGACATTTATCACATTTTTCTGTAGCTTTGATTATCTGCGATTTGAGAAGCAAAGGAAAAAAATGTAATCATGCAACTTCTTATATCAGAGGATAGTTATGTGTTACATACTGGATCATCTGTGGACATATTAGAGACCATGGCTACATAATTCTCTTCACACTCCTCGGAGTCAGTGCTGGAGGCCATGCTATGCACTGACGGGGGTCTCGCTGGCATTGGAAACCTAGAGAGACTGAGCAGCATTCACAATGTTTACACACCGACTTCAAGGCAAATACACTCTCTGGTGAGCACAAAATATAATACAGACATAACAGTCGCAGCAATAAACCACTGCAGCCAGAAGAGTCCCTGCAGCACTAAGCACAGAAATAGACCTCATCCCTGATAAGCCAACAAACTGAGTTCAGTATGATGTAGCTCTGAGGCAGATCCCAGACCTGTTTGTATGAGCAGTGCTACTCTGGTCACAAAGTGACTCTGGTAATGCATGAAGTGTTAGTGCCTACTTTCTTAGTTAAGTGTATCTACTACAAAAAGGCATGTTCACACCAAAGTACATTTTCCTACAAAAGAGAAGGAAACCTCAACTGTATTTTGTGTTGGTAATATAAGGAGCAGGTAGGACAACGCACACTGTTTCCATAACAACATCATTGGCTTTAGTCACCAGGAGATGAGGTGCAGCAATTTATTTTCACTGTCCTGTGGCCTGTGTATCTCTGAACAATTGCATTTTTCTCAACTTTGAAAAGGCATGGTGCCTCTTCTCTGACAGCATCCCCACTTGACTTCAAACTAAGAATAAAAACAAGGCTCATGGGAAAGCAGAGTAGTGTGAACATGCCCCTCAGTTGTTAGCAAAATGCAGAATTATGAAAAATTCTGCAGAACATTTTAAATACTTACTCCCGAGCAAATGAGCGCGTGACGGGTGAGCGGACAGGCGTACAGGGCTCCTCCCATTCTGGCAGTGGTTTGATCTCCAGTGGAGCAGGTTTTCCTGAAGCAAGGTACACATACCAGTCAGTCACTGCTTAAGACACAGACTTAAAGTACATGTATGTGAGGCTGGCAAATTTGAACAGCAGAAACGCTGTATATAATGTGGAGTTAATCAACCTGTGTGCTTAATTTAGTGTTGTATGTCATAAAATCATTTCTGGTGCATATCTAAACAGGAACAAATGACTGCATGACATGCAAACACCACCAATATGGCTCATTATTTTATTTTATCAATACTTATTTTGAACAATTGTAAATGGCTGAAAAGCAATAATACAAAAATCTAAATTTTAAAATTCTATCTGCAGTGCAACTCTTCCTGTTTAATTATTCATTGCTTTACAGATTACAAATTCATTAATGAATCAATAAATAATATTCAGGAGCTCATTTACCCCCATTTATCCCTTTTTTCTGTTACCTAAAGTATCAGTCTCATTGCAAGCAGATCTTGTCTCCTGTAAATGCTGGTGAAA
>NW_019203670.1:0-100 GCF_002260705.1 Seriola dumerili
CATAGTATAGTAAGGCATGAAAATTAAAAAAACATCATAATATAGTGAGGCAGAAAAAGTCAAAAACATCATAGTATATTAAGGCATAAAAATGTCAAAA
>NW_019203671.1:0-113 GCF_002260705.1 Seriola dumerili
TCAGCACGTCACCACGTGAACGGCGTCACTACTATTAGTTAAAAGATATCAGTAGAAGTAAATCACTGTGTCAAAATGTTCTCAGGCAAAAGAACAAAGTAAGTCAGGTAAAA
>NW_019203672.1:0-268 GCF_002260705.1 Seriola dumerili
ACTTAATAACAAAAGAGAGATTTAAAATATTCCTAATGAATGTTCATTGTTGTTTTTAAAAAAGTTTGTCTCCTGTAAAAATGTGTGTAAGAAAACTGAGTTCCTGCGGTAATTCACAGCTAATTTTCTGAAAGTTACCTCTTACATGGGGCAGGTGAAGGTGAGTAATTGTATAAATGACTGTTGGTTACATTCAAGCTGTTGCCAAACAAGTTCACACCTTGCTGATTGAGCCTCTCAGCACCAGGTAAATCTCTCTGTATTTCGC
>NW_019203673.1:0-143 GCF_002260705.1 Seriola dumerili
TTTGTGTCTAGCTCATCTGTAGGCAAATAATTTTAATCAGGGTTTACTCCACAGATTGACCAAAGCAGAAAAATGCAAATGGATTTTTGAACACAACACTTGGCCCAGGGTATAGCCTGTTTATGCTGTATAATATGGTCACA
>NW_019203674.1:0-158 GCF_002260705.1 Seriola dumerili
ATTTAACTTGAAAGTACAAAGGTATTAGCATTGATATATGTTTAAAGCATCAAAAATAAAACTTCTCATTATGCAAAATGGCCCATTTAAAAAATATATATATATTTATTATTAAATCTATGTGTAATGTATAATTTAACTACTTAATATACTGCTGG
>NW_019203675.1:0-353 GCF_002260705.1 Seriola dumerili
TGTCTGATGTTACTATTTTGAACTTACAGGACATAAGTGGGGAATGAATTTGGCATAAACAGCATCACTAATCTTTACACTTATTTTTGTTACACTATGCTGGAATACAGTTCAAAGATTTAATGTTCAGATGAGTATAAATTTACATTATGAAATATTCCTTACCATTACCACCTGTAAGAGATAAGTTGGCTGTTCCAGTGATTGTACAGGACAAATTAAGATAACTGCCAACTGAGTATAGCCTACAGGCAAAAAATACCGATTATGCTGTAAACAGCTAATTGACTGAATGATTACAATAAACTCAATCATAAAGAAGTGACACCAGTTATCTCTTTACATTATGTATG
>NW_019203676.1:0-261 GCF_002260705.1 Seriola dumerili
CTTTCCTATCAGCACGATCCTGAGACACTCTGGACTCTGGTTCTTATCATCACCTGTGAAATGTGAAGACCCGCAGTTACTTTATGTGCTGACAGTTTGAACTCTACATAGACTGCACGATACGGTGGGTTTGGAAAGTTTTATACAGCAAGAGAAAAAGATAATTTGGCCATTAATGGAGAGACAGAACTTCCTGATTGACAGTGTTACATAGTGTTGGAGTCTGTTTTATTTTGGTGTTTCCTGTTGATCCTGTAGGTG
>NW_019203677.1:0-172 GCF_002260705.1 Seriola dumerili
TTAAACTTTAACTACTTCAGCATACTTTCAGCTACAGACCTTGTTCAGCCTTTAAACTATAGACAAGCCTTTCAGCTATGAAGCTTTTGATATCTTCAACAGTTTTTGAATTACCCCAGTTTTAGTTTAAAGCTTTTTTCTGATAATTTTTGAGTTTATAATGGGTGTGTAT
>NW_019203678.1:0-135 GCF_002260705.1 Seriola dumerili
TGGGTTTGAGGAGGCTCAGTTTTCATGTAGTGGTTATGTGAGACAGTCACCTCTTTAAGAAATTACAGTGTATGTGTGTGTGTGTGTGTGTGTGTATTGGATCTAAAAGCAGGTCTATTGTGCATCTTCAATTTC
>NW_019203679.1:0-131 GCF_002260705.1 Seriola dumerili
GAACCAAAGAATTAGACGCGTTACATACTGTACGTTAGAATACTGCTGCTGCTGCTTCCACTGTTAAGTTCTGTCACATGATGGAGTGACAGTGTCCTCAAGTGATGTCACTTGAGTCAGCGTTGGTTGGG
>NW_019203680.1:0-119 GCF_002260705.1 Seriola dumerili
AAAATCATCTTTTTATTTTTTTTAGTCTTTTTTTAAATCGTTTTTATTTTTTTATCGTTTTTTAATCATCTTTTTATTTTTTTAATCGTCTATTTTTTTATTTTTTTTAAAATCATCTT
>NW_019203681.1:0-114 GCF_002260705.1 Seriola dumerili
TACTCTGACAAACATTGCTCACAGTTAAAGGAAATTATCCTTGTTCCTTGTTTTGGCAGATGACTTGACTGACCTGTGTCATCTCTGTGGGGAGCTGGATGGGGACACTCATTG
>NW_019203682.1:0-218 GCF_002260705.1 Seriola dumerili
AAGATCATAACTTCCATTGTCACCTGAGAGCGAGTCTACGACCTGACACTAGTTTTATTAATTTCAGTAAACATGGCCGTTAATAACGCCACAGCTAATACTTTAAATGGTTCATGAGGAAGCAAATGCACTCGACATGTTTGTTGGGACGTGAAGGACGCACACTGAGTGGAGAATATACAGTTTTTAATACTGAGCATACTTTTAAAATATGGGTA
>NW_019203683.1:0-2940 GCF_002260705.1 Seriola dumerili
CAATGTTCACATCTGGCAGAGGATCAGTAACATCAGGCTAACCCTAACCCGAGACGAGTCCCGTGAACCACTGGCTCTTTAAGAAGCCAGAACAAAGAGACACCGGCCTTTGGTCTCTCCTTACGGAACAATCCCCAGACTCTGAAAAGTCCTTTATAAAAACATGGAAGGTTTTCCAACTTACATCCATTAAGATCCATTAAAAACAGCGACTCAGCCAGACCCAGCCCACCACACCGCTCCAGTATGGCTCGAGCTACAGGTCTCCAGAGCAGGTCAGCAGGTCCAGTCAGGAATCTCTGGATGAACTGGAGCCTGAAAGCAGCCCCCCTGCTCGCCAGGTGGACCAGACCATGTCCCCCTTCCTCCTTGGGCAGAAAGAGGACACTCTGTGGGACCCAGTGCAGACGGTCCCAAAAGAAATCCACCATGACGGCCTGCACTCTGGACAGCAGGTTTCCAGGAGGGTCCGTGAGCGCCAGCCGGTGCCACAACATAGAGGACACAAGGTTATTTATAATCAGGATCCGACCTTTAAAAGACAGTTTGGGTAAAATCCACTGCCATTTTTTAAGTCGGCCTTCAACTCTCTCCAGAAGATTCTCCCAGTTTTTGGAAGAGAGGGCTTCATCACCGAGGTAAACCCTGAGATATTTAAGTCCTCCTCTCTTCCACACGAGGCCTCCAGGTAAAATCAGCCTGTTAGTCCGTCCCTCTCCCACTGCTAAGGCTTCACTTTTTCCCCAGTTCATTTTAGCAGAGGAGAGTCTATTAAAATCACTCACAGTGCCCTCCAGAACATTAATGTCACTTTGGTTTTTAATAAAAACAATAACATCATCGGCATATGCAGACAGATTTAAACAATGTTCACACCCAGGAAAAGAAAAACCCGACAAACGTGACCTTAACTTGTGCAGAAAGGGCTCTATGGCCAGCGCATTTAACATGCCTGACAAAGAGCAGCCCTGTCTTACTCCACCATTAATCTTAAGTACACTTTCAATGTCATTGTACAAGACCTGGATCTTGGCTATGAGACCAGAGCTGAACCCAAAAGCCTGCAATGTCCGCCACAAGTACTGGTGCTCAACTCGGTCAAAAGCCTTTTCTTGATCTAGAGAAATCAGACCAAGCTCACAGCCCAAAGAACCAGAGAGGTTCAAAATGTCCCCAATCAGAGTAATGTTGTCAGATATCAACCTGCCGGGTACACAGTATGTCTGGTCTACGTGAATGACCTGCTCCATCACTTTTCTCAGGCGAACTGCCAATACTTTGGACAACAGTTTATAGTCCGTGCAAAGTAAAGACACAGGACGCCAGTTCTTAATGTCCTGCAGGTCTCCTTTCTTTGGGAGGAGGGTGAGCACAGCTCTCCTGCAGCTCAGAGGCAACCTCCCTGTTCTCAGACTGTCCTGGAGAACCAACAACAGGTCCTCACCAATGACGGACCAGAAGGTCTTATAAAAGTCTGCAGGAAGACCATCTATCCCGGGAGCCTTCCCGCTCTGCAGACTCTGCAGGGCCTCCTGCAGCTCCTGAGCAGAGAGCTGCGCCTCCAGCTCTGCATTATCCTCCTCAGAGACCTTAGGAAGGCCCGCAAAGAAGGACAGCGCCACCTCTGGTTCTTCTTGGAACTCCGCCTTGTAGAGCTCCTGATAAAAACCGACAGCACACTGACGGATCTGAGCCGACTCCTGCAGCAGCTGCCCAGTGTCAGACCTCAGAGAGTGAATCAGCCTCCTCTGACCATTCTTACGCTCCAGACCAAAGAAAAGGTGAGAGGGAGCATCCATTTTTACCACGTTCTGGAAACGAGATGGAACCAGAGCACCCTGTGCAGAAATACCCAGCAGGTCAGACAGAGCTGATCTTTTGCCTTTGAGAACTTGAATGTGTTCTCGTTCTCCTGTGGAGTCTGCTAAATCCTGCAGCTCCACCACTTCTCTCTCCAGAGCTCTCATAGATCTGGACATGTCCTTTGTGACATTGAAAGTGTACTGTAGGCAAAGCTGTTTGATTTTAACTTTCCCTACATCCCACCACTGCTGCAAGGAACTGTACTCAGCTTTAGTCTGTCTGTGATTGTCCCAGAAACACTTGAATACATTTTTAAACACATTGTCAGACAGCAGAGAGACATTAAAGTGCCAGTACGCACTTTTACATTTCACATCTTTTATGAAAATGGAAAACTGTACCAGGGAATGATCAGATATACCAACCGGACTGATGGAACAACCTTTAAATACATTAATGTTATGTTCAAAACAATAAAGGCGATCAAGTCTGGCCAGACATAAAGAGTTATCTTTGGAGTGAGTCCAGGTGTATTGTCTCTGATTCTTATGAAAATGTCTCCAAACGTCACACAGTTCAAAAGTTTCCAGCAGCTTAATGAGCCGACTGTTAGAAGCAGCTTGTGGTTCCCGATGGTTCCTGTCTAACGAAGGGTTTTCTGTGCAGTTAAAGTCACCAGCCAGAAACAGATGCTCTTCACTGCTACAGTCACTAACAACATCTTTTAAAGTGTCCAAAAACAACAGTCTTTCTGAACCCACACTGGGAACATACACATTAATAAAAACCATTCTGACTTTCTCAAAGTCAGCACATACTTTGAGCAGCCGACCTGGAATGAGTTCATGAACAGTGTAGGAAGAAGGTAGGAAATCTCTAGAGAAGAGAAAACCAACTCCCCCACTGTTACTGCTCTTATGACTGAAGACAGCCCCCCCACTCCATTCCCTCTTCCAGTCACATTCATTGTCAGCAGTGCTGTGAGTTTCCTGCAGGAACATTACATTGATCTTCTTTATTTTAATCAGACTGAACAGAGAGGCTCTTTTAACATCTTCTCTAGCTCCATTAACATTTAAAGAGCCAAGTTTAAAGTCACACATGTTTAATATAAAGCAACATCGTGACAAAAACAAA
>NW_019203684.1:0-116 GCF_002260705.1 Seriola dumerili
CTTAAAAAAATTAAGAAAATAATCAATATCTATAAGATTCGTTGTTTCATGACATTATCTGTTATTTATGATTTATCACTTTCTTACATTTTAGTTCTTATTCTTCTATTTTACAT
>NW_019203685.1:0-505 GCF_002260705.1 Seriola dumerili
ACGAAGCCTCGTTACAGATGACTTCTCTCTCTCCCTCCCACCCCCCCACCCCCTCGATAGAACCTGTGTGGTCCAGAAACTCAGTGAGGCCTCAGCTGACCAGTGGTAGAAATATGAGTCAGTCAGTCAGGGACATTCCAGATGCTGCTGTTGCAGTCCAGATAAAAACCTACGCATGTATTCATAGAGCTGGAGTTACAACCACTAACTACTATTTCACTACGACCAGTAACTGATTGGGTGAGAGAGAAGAAATAACAGAACAAGCCTAAAACCACAGATGAGGTACCATCTGCGCAGGGGTCAGGAGCACACCTACGTATGACACTAATAAATGACAATGACACTGCAGCATCAGTTCCCCTCAGACAGAGCCCCAAGCAGCAGATGACACACTGAACCAGCAGACATGTCTCTGAGGTACGACACGCCCCTAAACAGAGCGGTCCAGGTGGAGTAGCGGAATGCGCTCTAAGGCCTACGGGGGGGGGGGGGGGGGGGGGGG
>NW_019203686.1:0-131 GCF_002260705.1 Seriola dumerili
CAGAAAATGGACTTCTTCAAAGAGCTTGTCTTGTCCAACTTGTTCAATAAACAGTGATTTAAAAAAACAGAGAAAAGCAACAAAATGCACGGACTTGAAAACCGGTCATCGATTGTCAGTCCGCACCGCTC
>NW_019203687.1:0-344 GCF_002260705.1 Seriola dumerili
CGCCTGCTTAGACCACTACGCCACACGATGCCCCCAAATTAAAATTTTATTTAATATATCATGATGTTTTTCCATAACACATCATAATGTATCTTATGATTTAGTAAAGGATCATCATCATTATTTGGAGGGGTACTCCAAGCACTATAACAGGAGACATGGTTCTTGCGTGAGTGAGTCAGTGGTTGCCAAGCAACAGCTGACCTGTCAGCATATGACGCTGCAGCTGATGGCCACCAAATAAAAGTGTGAGCTGTTGGCTGATGTCTGGTCTTGTGTGGAGGGCGGTTCACGTTGAAGAAGGTATTTCTAACAAAGACACACACACACACACACACACACAC
>NW_019203688.1:0-156 GCF_002260705.1 Seriola dumerili
GCATGCCAGTTTTTAAAGTCAAATGTAAAGATTACTCTTCGTGTTGTATCACAAGATCAATAAAATTTACATTTTAAGCAGCTGCCGGACAGATTTTGACAGATCACGTGGTGAAAGCGAGGGATGATATACTACAAAGGACTCCGATTCTCTTAT
>NW_019203689.1:0-137 GCF_002260705.1 Seriola dumerili
TTCAGGACAAGTGTCAAGTCAAGTCTCAAGTCACTGTGTGTGCACCATAAGTGGAACTCAAGTTCAAGTTGTGACTGACTGGTATGGACCAGTCAGTCACAACTGAAGAAGTCTCTTGGATGAGAGGTGAAATGTCT
>NW_019203690.1:0-116 GCF_002260705.1 Seriola dumerili
TTTTAAGTTATTATGTCTTAAAACACTATGCTATTTTTTTACTTTTTTTGCCATACTATACTATGGCATTTTTTCACATTTTTGGCAATACTATACTATGTCGTTTTTCTCACTTT
>NW_019203691.1:0-148 GCF_002260705.1 Seriola dumerili
TGGTTCAGCTCAGCTGGTGGCAGTCGGCCAGTCTCCGGCTTCCACCCTGTTTGGGTTTGTTGTATATTTTTTTAATCATTTCCTTTTCAATTAAGTAACATAAACTTATTTTTAGTTATAACTGGGGCTGAACAAAACATTATCAAAA
>NW_019203692.1:0-241 GCF_002260705.1 Seriola dumerili
GATTATCATTCCAGCAATGGTTACGGTGTTTACCTGCTGACTGCAAAACAGCCACCGCACTTCCTGCTGCCACTCCACCTCCATTTGCAATAGCAGCAGACGACATCATGGTTGCAGCGTAGGACCCAGCTGCTATTCCAGCTGAGGTAAAACCTACGGCTCCCAGAACAAGAGGAGCAGAGATCACTGCGCCGCCTGGACACAGACAAGAAGACAGAGAAAGATTGTTTAATACATTAGC
>NW_019203693.1:0-130 GCF_002260705.1 Seriola dumerili
AGATAAAGATGAGGCAGAAGATTCTTCACCAGAGACCATCGTCTGATCTGAGGTCTGTGTTTGAAGCTTAAGAAATAAAGAAAGATTCATCTAGTTTGAAATGTTTGCTGTGTTTACCACGACCAAACTT
>NW_019203694.1:0-149 GCF_002260705.1 Seriola dumerili
CCTCAAGATTGGCATAATGAAGCGTCATTTACCCGACACGAGTCAGTGTGGGGACTCCTCTGGGATCGCTGTCTAGTTTCGTGTGGGGAAAGTCAGCTTTAGCAGTTTGGCGGTTTAGCTCTGCATAAAAATATCAGAGCATATTTTCC
>NW_019203695.1:0-140 GCF_002260705.1 Seriola dumerili
TATGGAATGAGCAATGCTAATCCCATTGCAACCCCTGCTGATGCAAATGTAAAGTTAAGAAAGGATGATGGTGTCAGTAAACCTGTGAACCCAAGTACTTATCAGTCCATGGTAGGTAGTTTGTTGTATGCAGCAATGGC
>NW_019203696.1:0-116 GCF_002260705.1 Seriola dumerili
GGATAATTCAGCTGCTGGTAAAAACCTGCTGAATGTCTGATGCTGAAGAAATCCAAACTCAGAGGAGCTGACGGCAACACCAAACTCTGTCTTTTGTAATTGTTTTGATTAAAACA
>NW_019203697.1:0-110 GCF_002260705.1 Seriola dumerili
CTAAATCAAATGATTATATTAATTTAATTTCTTTCTATTGTCAGTTGTTCTCAAATAAGTAAAATAAGTAAAATAAGAAAAATCAGTATAACCCTGGTTGGATTCAGATC
>NW_019203698.1:0-109 GCF_002260705.1 Seriola dumerili
TATTATTGTCAGGATTATATGTGTGCCCCTATTTACATAAGATACATTTTAATAAAAACATACTTTTTTCTAAAAATGTAATGATTTGTGTGTGTCCCTCATTTTGATT
>NW_019203699.1:0-135 GCF_002260705.1 Seriola dumerili
CCTGGCACCTTAAGGCAGAGAGATAAAGAAAAAGAAAACAGGGTTGGAGGAAAGTGAATACTTGAGCTACGTGTTACAAGGTTATTTCTCAGCTTTTTCCTCACACGCTAGCTTATATATTAGCACTTTGCTACT
>NW_019203700.1:0-273 GCF_002260705.1 Seriola dumerili
ATCCGTCTGAGTGGTATAAAACATTCAAACCACAGATAACACCTGTCCTGCTTAACTGTTTCAACCATACACTGAGAACAGGAGAAGCCCCCCAATCATGGAAGGAAGCAGTTATCTCTATCATCCTGAAAAAAGGAAAAGATAAAAAGGAATGCAGCTCATACAGACCAATATCAGTCTTGAATGTAGACTATAAATTATTTGCTTCAATCCTATCTAAGAGACTGGAATCCATTGTTCCGGAGCTGGTAGACTTAGACCAAACAGGCTTTG
>NW_019203701.1:0-187 GCF_002260705.1 Seriola dumerili
TCATAAAAACGACATAGTATAGTAAGGCATAAAAACTGATAAATACGTCATAGTATACTAAGGCAAAAAAAGTCCTAAAAACCTCATGGTATACTGAGGCATAAAAAGTCATAACAACGTCATAGTATAATAAAGCATATAAAGTCATAATAACGTCATAATAAACTAAGGCATAAAAAGGCCAAAA
>NW_019203702.1:0-123 GCF_002260705.1 Seriola dumerili
AACTTGTCAACAACAGCATATCGGCTTCCATATAAAAAACCCTTGTAGCAGCTTTTAACAAGAATCAGTATTGACGGCCAAATATTTCAGCCACACGTCTCAAACCTTTGGAATGAGACAGAC
>NW_019203703.1:0-145 GCF_002260705.1 Seriola dumerili
GACCTGCAGCCCCGAACACACTGTCCCTTTACCTAGGCCCCCGCATATCATTACTGGAAGCAACCAAGCCACCCACCAACCCCCCACCCTGCACACCAATCCAAGAAGAACCACATCAAAACTCCACCGGAACACAGACTACACC
>NW_019203704.1:0-157 GCF_002260705.1 Seriola dumerili
TTTAAATGTGGGTAAACCCGCAAAAAAAAAAAAACTTTAAAAAAAAGGCAATTTACTCCTTTTACAATGCCAGCAGAGTTTCTGTTTGCAGAGGACACACACATACACACACATACATACACATACACAACTGCAGGGAGCAATGTCATCACATGCA
>NW_019203705.1:0-109 GCF_002260705.1 Seriola dumerili
TCAACGAGCCATGGCTTTTGATATTAGACTGATTGGATTATTATTATTATTATTATATTAAAATGAATTCCTCTTTGGAGGTGGTACCCCTCCCCCTTCAAATGGGAGC
>NW_019203706.1:0-122 GCF_002260705.1 Seriola dumerili
TAGTATAGTATGGCAAAAAATGTCATATTATAGTATGGCCAAAAATGTCATAGTATAATATTGCGTAAAGTATGGATTAAAACGTCATGGTATAGTAAGGCATAAAACCTCAAAAAACGTCA
>NW_019203707.1:0-289 GCF_002260705.1 Seriola dumerili
CTGAATAGGACGAACAGATTCATGGATGGATGGATATACAGTTCTGTTCTGTTCTAACCTGTTTATCTGTATCATCTGTAATTATTTTGTTATGTTGTTGTTCACCAGAGAAGCCCAGTAACGTGACCGTCTCCATCATCACTGCAGTGGTTGTTCTCACTCTCGTCCTCATTGCAGTCACTGGATTCATGGTTTACAAAAAGAAGAAAGGTGAGAGAGGAATAGAAAGATCACCTGACTGTTACAATCCTTTGACTTTAGTCTGTGAGTTGATGTTTTTATCCAGATT
>NW_019203708.1:0-141 GCF_002260705.1 Seriola dumerili
TCTTTTCAATGTCCTGATGATGATATTTCAATTTTATTCCCAAAATTAATACTTAATTCTTGTATTTTCAGATTTTCCTTCCTCAAAGTGGCCCTAATACTCCGTCCTACACAAGCGCACGCACGTCTGTAAAAGTCATGG
>NW_019203709.1:0-111 GCF_002260705.1 Seriola dumerili
ATCATACATACATAGACATACGTTTGTATGGGCCAGATGCCAATATATGAAAATTGTTTAAATTTCTAAGGTTTCATATAAAATTTTTTACATATGTTTTTAAATTTATAT
>NW_019203710.1:0-115 GCF_002260705.1 Seriola dumerili
ACAGGAAAACTTATCCTCAATTGTTCTGTGTTGAAATCAGACTTAATGTGCAAGCTGACAGCTTCTATCGAGGAAGGCAACAGATTTAAGAGCTGAGAGCAGTTTAACAGCGTTA
>NW_019203711.1:0-144 GCF_002260705.1 Seriola dumerili
TTAGTTCATTTATTAATCACAAAGCTCTAAAGTAATGCTCAGAAATTAAGTTCATGTACCTTTGAGCATCTTTGGCGATATCATTATTATTATTCGGCTCTTTCTCAGTGACAGCGCGCCTGGTGGTCAGGCGGTGAGCGACCG
>NW_019203712.1:0-602 GCF_002260705.1 Seriola dumerili
AACTTTATTTACAGAACACAGAGTTTGCTAATGCTAGTGAGTGGCATGTGAAATGAGTGAAATGAGTGAGGAACAGGAGGAAAACGCTGAAAAGGAATATTTGGTTGCAAAAAGACACATTTTATTTATGAATTGTATCAGTCACTCTCTCTAGTAATCTTGCCTTGTATGTCCAGAGTTTCAATGCTATATCTTTGATATCTTTTTCATTTACATTTCAGACAATGATGTGGATGGTGAGATGTTAGACCACTGACTCACAGAAAGTATGATTGTGTATCTCTTTGACAAGTCTTTCAAAAAGCAGCTTAAATTCAGAGACTTCACACACCACTACAAGGAGGTCACCATTATTTTGGAAGCCATCAACCCAGAACAACAAACATGAAGCTCCTGTGTCCCCAGCAAACCAGGTAATAATGTATTAAATGTGCTATTTTTTTCATGTTTTCTTTCTTGCATTAAGGTGTTATTGTCCTAATCTGCATTAAAGTGGTTGCAAAATGACAAAGATAATGTAGTTCTCCTGATGTATTGCAGTTTGGAACCTACTTGCCACAGACTGGCATCTAAGCGGCTCTGGACATCTTGTGGGAATTGTG
>NW_019203713.1:0-100 GCF_002260705.1 Seriola dumerili
GAGTAACTTAACCCTAAACTGAGGAGATTATGAAATATTATTTTCAAATATAATTCTTATAATAATAAAATTTTTGATTTGAAAATATGTGAGCCAGTTT
>NW_019203714.1:0-524 GCF_002260705.1 Seriola dumerili
TTTTTCTCTTTCTCTCTCGTTTCACTCTCTCCCCTGTGTCTGCGTGTGTGCTCTGTAACTGCATGTGATGATACCACTCTCTGCTGTTATGCGTGTCCTCAGTCTGAACAGAAAGGCAGATTCAACTGGTAGTCGAAAAGGGCTCATTCAGCTTTTTATTAGCGTTCAAAAAACCTGTTTATACCCGCTTATTTGGAGTGATAAAGGGTATAATGTAGCTTTACAGTTTTACCTGGAAATGATTGACAACTTACACAATGGCAGAATTCTGTAGGAAAAAATTACCTTTAGAGCCCATGTTCATCACGTCACCACCACCTTTTAATGAAATGAAAATTAATTTAGTTTTGATTTTGTTATGACTGATTTGCCTCATGTTAACATTTGTACCATGTTTCAAGAACCATAAGAAGATAGGTACGAATGTACAAATGTATTAAGGTCATAACCGTACATGAATGATGAACAGGTACCAATAGAAAAACAAGACTTTGCAGCAGTCTTACCTTCAACATGTAAATCTA
>NW_019203715.1:0-117 GCF_002260705.1 Seriola dumerili
CGCCACAGAGACGTGTCTGTTGTGAGGGGGTGTGGCCTCCATCATCAAGCCTCTCCCATCTGTATTAGTTATTTGTAGTATTATTTTTTCAGGCTGATAAATAATAATGGTTCTACC
>NW_019203716.1:0-247 GCF_002260705.1 Seriola dumerili
CTGTCGCGTGGTGAATGAGTGAACAATCAGCTCTCCGTTACGCAGCAGATCCACACTGGCATCGTTCTTGTTGATCGTACAGTGGAACTGAAACTCGTAAACGCCAGGGTGCTCGCAAGTGAAAATCCCTGTCATGATGTCATAGCTCTTCTGTCCATTGTAGATGACGTCACGGAAGGTGATGGGCACGCCGGATTTGGGGAAGTTGTTTCCCAGTCGCACAGAGAAGGCAACATTCTCCTTGGTG
>NW_019203717.1:0-108 GCF_002260705.1 Seriola dumerili
GGATTAGTTTACATATAAAATGTTGCTTTTGTTAAAAGATGTAAACTAATTGCCAATTTTTTTAAATAGATTTTGGTCAGTAACTGTAAATGATTTTGTCTCTGAATT
>NW_019203718.1:0-322 GCF_002260705.1 Seriola dumerili
CAACCTCTGACCTATGGTGGCCTTTGAATAAATGTTTAATTCCATAGGTACATAGATACCCCTAAAACATGCAATGAGAATTATCCAGTAACTCAAATCCTTTAAGTTGTCTTTCTAATGAAAACATTTACAGTTAGTGTTTAACTCTGAATTGTTTTAGGCTCCAAAAGGTTTTTCTACACTTGAAGTACAAACTAGAATAGATGTTGTGGCTCCATGATTTACAGAGTTGGCAGTGGCACTTTGCTTTAAATCAAGTATTTGCTGTACATGTGAGTATGTGTTTGTCTTCCAGCTCCAGTGTCTGAGCCAGCTGTGTCTC
>NW_019203719.1:0-135 GCF_002260705.1 Seriola dumerili
GAGACAAGCTGAATAAGATATGATCTGTTTTTCAGATAAGAAGTCAATGAAGAGCTTTGGGTAAACCGCAGTGCTGAAAAGAACAGCGTTGATTAGCAAAGCTGCAATGAAAATGTACATAGGCTCATGGAGGTT
>NW_019203720.1:0-110 GCF_002260705.1 Seriola dumerili
CTGACTGGAAAAGGACAAGGTTAAAGCTGTCTCCAAACCCAGCAAAATCTATGAGTTGCATGGAGTGTAACGCCAGGAACACACTGCCTGCGTTGCATGTGCGTGGCGGC
>NW_019203721.1:0-169 GCF_002260705.1 Seriola dumerili
CGTAACAAGCTGTGACACATGGCTTTTATACTGTTGCTTCCTCATGTGGCTAATGAAAGCTAATTCTACTGCACTTTGTTTCTCTAAAGGATGTAGATTAGTGGTAAATACTCTCACCGAGCACTTTATTAGGAACACCACACCGATACTGGGTGGTTCCTCCCTTTGC
>NW_019203722.1:0-176 GCF_002260705.1 Seriola dumerili
TTTTCATTTCATTGAAATGGTTCTGTTTTCTCATCTCTCAGCCTGTCTCATGTGCTGCTTCGTAACAATGTGATTGATTTTTCATATAAATCAGTCTATACACATAAGTGTTAATATGAAAACTTTGACCTAGAACGCTGACTGTGAGGTCAGTTCTTTAGCACAGTGGTCCTCAA
>NW_019203723.1:0-105 GCF_002260705.1 Seriola dumerili
GAAATAGCTCCTGTATCCATTTCCATTTCAGAAAACTTAACAAACATAAAAGTCATAGAGCCTGATTTGCTAAGATCCCAAATGACTAAATCCCTAAGTACAAAA
>NW_019203724.1:0-118 GCF_002260705.1 Seriola dumerili
CCAGCCATTACAAACTTGTGCAAAATGATACACAGCACACTGTAGATTATACTGTCAGACAGGATTACAAAGTTGTATGTCAAGGTCCAGCTGAAGTTACATTTAGTCACCCGTTTTT
>NW_019203725.1:0-157 GCF_002260705.1 Seriola dumerili
CTGCTCGAGGTTTCTGCCTCTTAAAAGGGAGTTTTTCCTCTCCACAGTCGCCAGGTGCTGCTCATGGTGGGACTTGTTGGGTCTCTGGAAATAATATTTCAAAGAGAATGGTCTAGAGCTGCTCTATTTGAAAAGTGCCTTGAGATAACTTCTGTTG
>NW_019203726.1:0-136 GCF_002260705.1 Seriola dumerili
GTGGGAACAAATACACCCAAAGACATCTGTCTGCTCTTTGGTGCGAATCACATTTGTGACTTTCTTCATTTTACAAACATAATGAAAGTTAATATTAATTAAGAATTTAGTTCAATACAAGACCAATGAGGTCAAC
>NW_019203727.1:0-2057 GCF_002260705.1 Seriola dumerili
GAGTTACTTCTTTGCTGTTGCCACTGATGCAAATGAACAGTGAAATCTGGATGTATTTGCCACTGTCTCATCTGTCTCCACAGGCTCCCGTTGTTTTGAAAATTAGACATTTCGTGCATTAAATCCAATTAGAAAAAATTTCGTCATCCTTCAAATATCAAAAGCCTCGCAGGTATTGCAGGAAACATTGTGTGTTTGTGTGTATGTGTGTACTTGTGTGTGCATTTAAGCAGATCCTTATCCTTATTTCACTGTTTCATCAGACTTTTGCATGCGACAAGAAAACATAACTTTCATTTAGTGTTGAAGCAATTAGTTGATTAATCATTATGTGGATCAACAGAAAATGTATCATTATCTATTCTGATGACAGATTACTTGTTTAAGACGTCTATTTATAGCTACCAGGTTATCAGCAGCTTCAGAAGACAGATTAACTAAAAGAGTTCAAATCTGTGCCGTTTCACCAACTGAAAAACTATTTGATATTTAATGGAGAAAAGTATCAACGGTCATAACAACATTTGCCAAACACACACTAACACTGGCAAAGCAAAAAGTGGTTGACACAGGGATATAACTTGTATATATAACTTGTACTTGTATGACCTCTCTTTTCCTTAATGGTTATAGGGGTGATGTAGTAACTTTTAGATTTTAATGAGGTGTTTACATTATTTGCTCACAGTTCTCTGTGTATTTCTGTGCCTCCATACTCACGCCGGACTTACATGGGAAGTTGTACATGAAGCAGGCCTGGGCAGCTATGATCCACTCGGCTCGCGTCTCGCAGAAGATGGCGATGTTGTGTTTCGGCTGCTGACCCAGCGATGCCAGACCACTGCCCAGCTGGGACGCCGCTGTGAGGACCTCGTCATAGGAGCGCCAGCAGTACTCACCCAGAACTACCTGCAGCAGGGGGAGGGTGGGAGTTTGTCAGTGATGGAGGGGGGGATAAAAAGGTACAGAAGATAAAAGAAGGTAGGAAGGACACAAGCTCCAAGTATCAATACAATTAAAAGCCCAGTATTTGTTAAATGCGGCACTATTGTGAAACAGAACTACTTCCTCTTGTGGAGAAGATAAACACAGGCTTCTGGATATACTCTCCCACACTCATACACCAATGAGTGTCATTAAAACCCACAGACACAGGACGGAGCATCAGTGAGGTTATACTGACTCCTACTGGTCCATAAGTGGTAGTGCACACACACAGTAATGATGACTGCACAGTGGTTTTCCACCTGCTGGAAACAATAGATAGGAGCTAAACGGCTAAGACGTGTTCTCTTGCAGCAATCAGTGTTTCAACAGTGGGTTTAAATGGATTAGAGGGGGATTATTGTGGGTTGGTCAGGGGTAATTTACGCTGTTGGCCAACTCCTGACTGTGCAAGCACCGTATGTACTACAAAAACACACAACCACCCTCCCTTAAAGTGTTTTACTTGGGCAAAGTTCACGCTGAATGATGAAGGAAAGAATCCAGGTGTGTGTATGAAATGATCAAAAAGCAAAACTCGACCACATCATGGGAGCAAAACATGCTAGTTAGCATCAAACTCTTACTCTTTTCTTTTTCTTTTTTTTTAATACTCCCACTCCTTTTTTGAACAAAGTCTGGACACACTTTTGAACAAATACCAAGTCCTCCTCCCTGTTTCCATCTTCCGCTCCACGTTCATACTTGGCTCTCTTCTCTCTGCGTCCTCTCTGAACATTTGTAAGGTCAATGGAATTTAAGGGCGTCTAGAAGAACTAACAAGCTGTCAGTGTATAGATTAACGATGATTGTGACCATTTCACTGAAAGGAGAGGTTTTGCAGATTAGACAGTGGGTGAAGAAAAAGTCACAGGGGAATATTTGAAGTAGGAGATAATGCATTTATAAACGTCGTCAGCTTGCTGGTTAAAATGAGGAATGCTGACAATTTGTACAATTTCATTTTTGATTTTCCACACAATGTCACAAATGTCTGGTGCAGAAAAAAAAATCTGTCCTGAATTACTTTTTCCGTCTTGATCCCGTCCGTTCAATCCACAGTTTTTTTTTTT
>NW_019203728.1:0-257 GCF_002260705.1 Seriola dumerili
TAAAAGTAAGAGGGAGACAGTACCTCCAATGGAAAGAATGAAAGATAAGAAGGAGGGAGGATGTGAGGGGAAAGAAAATGGAAAAAGGAACCGAGGAAATCATTTAAAGCCAGACAGTGAAAGACAAAAAAAGAGGAAGCACGGAGAGTGAAGTGATGAGATGGGAAGGAGTTAAAGGAGAGAGTGAAAACTACCTGATGAGATCAATTAACACTTGGACTGAGCAGCTCACACTACAAGAGTATGTGTGTGTGTGT
>NW_019203729.1:0-163 GCF_002260705.1 Seriola dumerili
TTGATTATTGGAGCGATAGTAGTCCTGTTTACTGGGTGGAGGGGCCACATTTGAATCTTAGATTCTGCTTTTGTCATATAAAGATGCTTTTGATTATTTTCTGAATTCATGTGTCAAAACTGTGAAATCCTTCTGCTGACTTCTGTGCATTATCAGAGTTACT
>NW_019203730.1:0-230 GCF_002260705.1 Seriola dumerili
ATCCAATGATGCTACAGAGAAGGAACAGATGAATGTAAGACAGTTTGTAATACCTGAGTTTGACAGGGGAAATACGCAGCAGGTGAATAAACCAAAATAATGTGGCCTTTTCTAAAAGCAGCCAGTAAAAGCGGTGGTGAAATTAGATGGAGAAGCCGATTGTAATTTCTGAATTCACACAGTCGGCAGAGAAGAAGCTATGCTACTTGTATGTCTGTGGAACAGCTGAT
>NW_019203731.1:0-104 GCF_002260705.1 Seriola dumerili
ACGACCGGGACATGACTTCTTCATACAAAAAGGCTATGGCTGAGTGGAAAAAGTTCATTACTGAATAATCTCTCTCTCAGATTAAATCGAAGGCAACTGGACTT
>NW_019203732.1:0-114 GCF_002260705.1 Seriola dumerili
CACCGTGACCTTGACCTTTGACCTTTTTTGTGCCTCCGCACCAGCGACAGTCAGAGCGGCAGCCATTTTGTTTTCGAGGTTGTCCAACCTAATATCTCCGTAACGCCTCGAGGG
>NW_019203733.1:0-156 GCF_002260705.1 Seriola dumerili
ATGTTTTTATGCCTTACTATACTATGACGTTATAATGCCATACTATACTATGACATTTTTATTACCTACTGCACTATAACTTTTTGATGCTTTATCAAACTAAGACTTTTTTTGACATACTATACTATGACTTTTTCATGCCTTGCTATATTATGA
>NW_019203734.1:0-114 GCF_002260705.1 Seriola dumerili
TGCAGACATAGGCAAGAACTCAGTCGAAAGCTACATTTTACAACAAAACCCTCACTTTGTGTTTAGTATAAAGAAGACAAGTGCTGGCAGTAAATATGGTGAGTTGGTTTTAGA
>NW_019203735.1:0-158 GCF_002260705.1 Seriola dumerili
TAGAGAAGTATTCAACTCTATCCCAAATATAGACCAAATGAATGTTATTATCGGGGGCGATATGAATTGTGTTCTAGATGTAAGATTAGATAAAAAATTTTCGAAATCGTTGCAACAATCAAAATCAGGGCAGTGTTTAAATACAGTCCTCAAAAACT
>NW_019203736.1:0-258 GCF_002260705.1 Seriola dumerili
TGCCTTACTATACTATGACGTTTTCATGCCTTATTATAGGATGACGTTTTTTGATATTTTATGCCTTACTATAGTATTACATTTTTTTATGACTTTTTCTATGCCTTGCTATACTATGATGTTTTTATGACTTTTTCTATGCCTTACTATACTATGACGTATTTATGCCTTACTTTAGTATGACGTTTTTTGACCTTTTTATTCCTTGCTATACTATATTGTTTTTTCACATTTTTATGCCTTACTATACTATGACGT
>NW_019203737.1:0-262 GCF_002260705.1 Seriola dumerili
GATGCCTTAGGGCCCATTTGCCAAACGGCATACGCGCCCATTCGACGGTTAGGGAAAAATACGGTCCCATTTGTCAAATTCGCTACGGCCGAACCGAGGCCCCGGGGGGCACCGTTCCCGCGCCGGCGCGAGGGGCCGGGCCGGATCTGCCCCCGATCCGAAGCCCGGCCCCGGGGGGCCCCCGGGGCCCGCGCTGCGATTTTTCAAAGTTTCGGGCCATTGTTCCCATTTGTCCCGCAACCCCGTTTCGTCCACCAGGTGT
>NW_019203738.1:0-108 GCF_002260705.1 Seriola dumerili
CACATTTTTCAAATGCTAACACACTTTGTTCAAAACAGTCAAAAACACAATCAAAACAGAATGATGGGGAAAAAATGTGCATTTCTGCTGCAGCCACATTGAAATCTA
>NW_019203739.1:0-116 GCF_002260705.1 Seriola dumerili
AATATGGATTTTCCAACAATAATTCAAATTTGTTACAATCTAATCTTGAGAAAAATATATCATTACATAAAAAAAACTATTTCAATTTTCACTTTTAGTTTCTGCTGCACAACAAA
>NW_019203740.1:0-131 GCF_002260705.1 Seriola dumerili
TTGTAAAATAAACAAATTTAATTTTACCTCTGCACTCTTGATCTTTGCAACATCTGCTTATACCTGTCATATTTGTCAATCTTCAGAGTAACATAATGTGTTATAGAGCAACAGTTTTCACTATGTTTTAA
>NW_019203741.1:0-113 GCF_002260705.1 Seriola dumerili
AACAAGGTGAAAGGTGCGATGACCTTTGATCTCAAAGATGCACACGCCACGCTGAGTGGCTCAGCCTGTGTCTATCTTTTGCCACGAGGCATGGGACACCGGCCAGACTCCAC
>NW_019203742.1:0-103 GCF_002260705.1 Seriola dumerili
AGCAGACATATACCTTACTGAAGGTTTATATAAAAATTGTTTTTCCAAATTTCTAAGGAGTCCCATATAAATCCTAATCTAAGGGGTGTGTAACAGGATTTAT
>NW_019203743.1:0-147 GCF_002260705.1 Seriola dumerili
TGTGTCCACTCTGGTTTTAAAACAAAGCTTCTAAAAAAAGAGTTTATCACGCTAAATAAATAGCCTTTATAATAACTATTATAACTTCATTTTAATTGAACAGATATTGGATTCCTGACACTGATGAAGCTTTTACTCTCTTCTTCA
>NW_019203744.1:0-146 GCF_002260705.1 Seriola dumerili
CAGACAGCTGATAAAATCTGGTGCCACTTTTTCAGCAGGGAAAATAGGCAGTCAGCAGCCAGACATATAAAGTCTTATATTCTAATTTGTTACATCTAATTATAAGGGAGCAGCATTAGCGTTTTTTTAGAGTCGTATTTATGCCC
>NW_019203745.1:0-735 GCF_002260705.1 Seriola dumerili
ACACACACACACACACACAAACCCTGTCTTTTCTATATCCACCAGGGTCAACACGAAGCTAAAGTAGTGCTATGCTATCAACAGATCTCTTTATGTGGTCATACTGAGATGAATGTTTACTGCTGAAAATGAAATGCTGTATATTATAGATAATTATAGTATATCATAGAAAGGAGGATGGTACACATTATAGTATTGTTCTCCAGTGGATCAGGAGAGTATTTGGAACTGGACAGTACCTAAAGTTAAGTACCTGGCACTAAAAAGGTTTTACAGGTTGTTTTTTTTTGTTAATTTTTTATTCATTTTACTTTTCACCTAAGAACATGCTAATTTTTAAATAATTTATTTTTCATAATGTAGTTTGCAGACATTTAAAGACATGCAGCAAAATAGAGCTTGAAAATGTTTATAGCGCAGCACTGAGTGCTTTATCAGAGTGTTAAATGTCAGGTTCCTCCAGGTTAGCCGAGCCAAGTAGGCCGGATTAATGTGACTGACAAGCAGGTGAAACAGTATTGCCAGCTGTAACTGTCTGGTTCATCAGCTCAAGCTGTGTTTAGCCTGAAGTAAACTTGGCAGGAAGCCTATAGGCCAGCAAACACACACAAACACACTAAATCACACACTCAGCTCGCCTCATAAAACCTTTTCTACTCGAGTTTTTTTGTTGCAGGAAAGGTGCTTCCTGTCAGTATAAAAGGTGCTTCACTAATGAAGCCCAAGATTTGTCAT
>NW_019203746.1:0-154 GCF_002260705.1 Seriola dumerili
TTTTTTTTTTAAACATAAAAAAAAAGACACAACATAAATGCAAAAGCTGGCAAATAATAAAGGCAAAGTGAAATAAAGGCATAAAATGCCCACAAAAATAACAAGTGAATAAAACTCTGCCCATCCTCCAGCGGAGAGATGGGAACGAGATGTG
>NW_019203747.1:0-123 GCF_002260705.1 Seriola dumerili
ACAGGGCGCCGTTTCACACGTACAGGGTCGGAGCCAATCAGAGGGAGAGTAGGGGGCGGGTCTTCACAGAATGTCTGTGTGTGGGGGGGGGAATAACGTCAACATCATCTCTGGTGTCTTTCA
>NW_019203748.1:0-150 GCF_002260705.1 Seriola dumerili
GAGTCTGTGTCTGTACGAAGATCATTTCTCTTCCTTTCAACGTCAGTTTAATCTTGTTGATCCAGCAGCTGTGAAGATGCTTCCACCTGTTTGTCTTTATCCATGACTGTCATTGTAACCATGACGATGACGGCCCTCTTCTCTAGTACT
>NW_019203749.1:0-465 GCF_002260705.1 Seriola dumerili
TCTAACTTAAGTTTGTCATGTTTTTTGATTGATGTTGCTCATTAATAAAATAAATATGTATTTTCATCTCCCAAGGCTGTATACCAAATTTGGTGTTCCTAATCACAAAATTCATGAAGTTCTATTAATTTTACTGTTTTTCAAATTATGCTTATGACATGTGTGTCAAATTTCAAGTCAATTGGCCAAACAGTGTGGGGGTGTGGCCTTTCCAAAATTTAATTTCAAATCCTTAATTACAGTGCCACCATGTTGTTGATTGATCTCACATTTTATGGGAAGCTGATGTACATAATTTCCAGTTTCATGTTTCCAGCTCATTCCAGCTCACAGGAATTTGAGCTGAATCGGCAGACAACAAATAATAATAAACCTGATCTTTAAGCTATATTTAACAGATTTAAATTATGCATGCAAGTTAACTGAAACAACATACAACATAAAGAATTTTATATGCTTATATAT
>NW_019203750.1:0-147 GCF_002260705.1 Seriola dumerili
TGTAGAACTAGTGGAAATCCTGAATCTCACTTATAGTGCCATATCAAAGTCAAATGGTCTACTACCCCAACCCAGGAAAACACATCTTAAGACTGCTGAGCTCAACACTAGTGCGATCTACTAGTACAACCCCAAACCACTATGTGC
>NW_019203751.1:0-131 GCF_002260705.1 Seriola dumerili
TTTATTCCACATCACTGCAGCTCTGCAGCATCAGCGTCATGCAACAATCAACTAATTAAAAACATCAGAAACAGCAGCGCAGCAGCTACAACGTGATGGAGTCGGTGTCAAACTGAAGGGTGAGAGGTGAA
>NW_019203752.1:0-175 GCF_002260705.1 Seriola dumerili
CTAAATGCTAACAACAGCATGCTAATATGTTCGCAATGACGATGCTAACGCGTTGATATTCAGCAGGTATGATGTTAATTGGTTCCTTATTGTAGTTTAGCATTTTAGCATGCTAACATTTGCTTGATTAGCACTGAACACAAAGTAATGGGTTTAATGTGTTGGTCATTAATTC
>NW_019203753.1:0-359 GCF_002260705.1 Seriola dumerili
ATAGAAGTACAAGTACACTTACAGACACGCAGAGGGTGGTTGGCATCAGCTCTTATCCCAGCCTGCAGTTTAGGTGGTAAGATATTGCCACCTGGTGGTAAATAATTGAAAAAAAGGGAGAAAAAATATTTTAATATTTTCTGCATTCACTCTCACGTGTGTCTATGTGTATGTGTTTATCAGCCTTATTATTATTATTATTATTATTTCATATAAGTGCTCATTTACCCAAATGCTTTTAATACAAACACAGTGAAGCTGCCCATCACAGCAGAGCTCTACAGAACAATCACAACTTCCCTGTCGGGGTGTCATAGAGTTACCAAGAGTAACCAAGACAAACCTTTACTTGGTCATTT
>NW_019203754.1:0-107 GCF_002260705.1 Seriola dumerili
AGTTATGCGCCTGATGATTTAAACTACAAAATGTTAAAAGAAAACGACATGGATGTGATTATTAATATTTAAAATAATTGTTTGGAAACTTGCTGTCTCTGATTTGT
>NW_019203755.1:0-126 GCF_002260705.1 Seriola dumerili
GTAAAGTAAGGCATAAAATACCATAGTATAGTAAGGCATTAAATGTCATCAAAACGTCACAGTATGCTAAGCTATAAGAAAGTCCTCGTATAGTAAGGTATAAAAACGTCATAGTATAGTAAGGCA
>NW_019203756.1:0-1515 GCF_002260705.1 Seriola dumerili
GGGTATTAGGGTGTGTTGTTGGGGTATTAGGGTGTTACAGAGAGCTTTGGGGCAAATGAAGACGAGTAATTTGTCCTTGGATCTGATTGGTCTTTTCCATTTTTGCTTCTCTGGGGTTTTTTCAGAGTGAACGCTCCTCTGACCTTTGACCTCGTCACCACTGTTTTCCTTTTAATAAAAGTTCTGCTTTGATGTTTTTCTGTCAGACAAACGCCACTCTGCTTTTTCCTATAATTACTATCGCTCTTCAAACAATGAGGTTTTTCCGAAGGACACATTTATCCGGGATAATTAATTAAGTAATTAATCACTGCAGATCTAAACTGACGGAGGGAGAACCGTCGACATGTGGCTCATTAACTTCCTGAAAACGTGTCTTTTGGCAGCTCGTCACCCTGAACACGAGCGAGCATCTTTCATCTCCGGGAAATAACAGTTAACGTTTAAACCTGAAGATGAACCAGGAAACCAGATAAGAAGTACAAACAGCTGAAGCTCATGTTTCCAAAACTGGCAATGAAATGCGCAGAGCTCTGATCCTGAAGGCCGTGAGCGAAACCCGACCAATGAAACCCGGGCCGGGGCTGAGAAGTGAGTCCATTAATATGATCGGTGCTGTTGCGTCGGCAGTTTTTTGCCTCTGGCTTTTGATTTTGTTCGCGATGACTGAACGACTCTGAGTAAATCAGAGTAAACACAGAGTCAATAAAATAATCATAAATCCAACTTCATCATAAATCAGGTGCTTCGGGCTTCGGGTGATTTAAAATCTGCATTAATCTTCAACATCTTTCAGCCTCTGGTTTCTCTCCGAGGGTTTCTCTCGTGTTTACAGAAGGACTCAGCAAATACTCGACTCCTAACGATGAATGAAACTGTATAATTCACCCCCTAAAGTACAATATAATACCACGTGTTATATACATTTGTTGGAGAGTTTCAGGGTGACGTGGTCTCCTTCTTATTCTGTGCAAACTCTGGATCATCCTGTTGAGGAGAAAATAGAAGAAATTAAGCGCTTTTCTTTCAAAATCTAACAGAAAATATTTAATTAATATTATAAACTCACTATTATAAACCTTTCTTTTAATGAATGGTGGCCTACAGATGTGTATTAGATCATGTTTTAGACCCCACACCAGAATGTTCAGCTGCTTTTTCTCAGTTTGTCTCTACATGAACGTATAAATAAAGTTATGTTCATGTAAATAAAACATGTTCATTGTATTTCCCAATAACAGACGGATGGAGCGTGAGGATTTTCCAAACCTCCACCCAGAAAAAAACCCAGTCAAAATGATTGATCCTCTCAGTAAATCTGCATCATCACGGTCGCTCCCTGTGCGTCAGACGGCCTCAGTCTGTTCTCATGTTGCATTCACTGACTTTTATTTGCACACGTCAAAACAAAAGACACGAAGTCAGAGTGAATATAATTGGAGAGACGAGCGGGAACTGACCCGCTGCTCAGAAACGTCACATCATGAGATTTAAAAACAGGGTTTGGAAAAAGAG
>NW_019203757.1:0-134 GCF_002260705.1 Seriola dumerili
AAACACCCTGAGCCTAAGTTTCACATATGGAATCCACATGTTTATCTTAAAATTCACGTGGTACAAAAACCTGATTTTAGCTTTATATATGAATTCCAATTTTACATGGGAAAAAGATAATGTAACGTGTGAGG
>NW_019203758.1:0-223 GCF_002260705.1 Seriola dumerili
ATTTTCTTGTTATAAATTAATTTCCGATTTCTTTTTGACGGAAAACATCACTAAAACGCCACTGTCTCTTTATGCAGCTGATAAAATGGTTAAAAAATATATTGTGCATACATAGCCGTTAGGTGTGAGACGCATGTGTCAAGCAGTGTGTGTGCCCTAACCCATTAACATGGGTGCCGAAATGAAAACAAAGATGTTCCACAGCTGCCACGCAGCCAGTGTG
>NW_019203759.1:0-106 GCF_002260705.1 Seriola dumerili
TCATGTAGGTGTGGGTGTGGATTTTCCAAAAGGATCAGTGTTGTGTGTTTCTAACATTTCACTTGAACATTAACCATCTTTTACAATAGTGTCACTTTAGATGTAA
>NW_019203760.1:0-131 GCF_002260705.1 Seriola dumerili
CAATCCAAAGAACAGCAGTTTACCCGGTCCGAGTCCTGAAGACGACACTGCAGGTAGACTGAAAACAGGCCGTTGAGCAGGCGATGGGGCCTCTCTGACAGCCCAGGACGATGACCACCGACGACGAGTCA
>NW_019203761.1:0-103 GCF_002260705.1 Seriola dumerili
TAGTAATGAACGGAAATAATATGTGGGAAGCCAAGAGGGTTTATAATATTACAAAGTTGAAAAAAAAAAAGTTGTCAATGACTGTAAATATTTCTGCGCCTGT
>NW_019203762.1:0-147 GCF_002260705.1 Seriola dumerili
GACCAATCAGCAGCCACACAAAGACGTGAACGGGCGTACTTGACGACCCCATTGTTTTTATTCTAAACGGAGGTCTTGTCCTCATGTGGCATTTAAAAGTCATCGTCCGGTTCCCAGGGCTCATCATGGGCTCATCGACCAGCAGAA
>NW_019203763.1:0-118 GCF_002260705.1 Seriola dumerili
TGAACCTCCAGAACTGCATTTGGTGAGCCTGTTGAAATAATTACAAATGAAGTAACCCTTACATAAGAATTTCTCTTACAATAATAACAGGAATAAATAATAATAATAACAGGAGGTA
>NW_019203764.1:0-129 GCF_002260705.1 Seriola dumerili
GACTGGTGCTGACTCATCATGCAGCTGTTTTATGCCTCCACGCCTCCTTCCCTCGTCCAACAACTTAAACCAAGATGGTGAACATTCAAACTTATCTTAGCTTGTTTATTAAAAAAAAAAAAAAAAAAA
>NW_019203765.1:0-835 GCF_002260705.1 Seriola dumerili
AAAAAAACGTAACTAAGAGATATTTTTCTGTAATAACAGAGGAATGCAGATATGTCACTGCAGAAACACACCAAGTGAACAGCACAGATGAGAACTGAGTAAACAGTCCTGTGTTGTCTTTTTGTCCAGCCTGTAAGATCATACAACTATCAAACTACAAGTTCAGTACAAGCTTTATTTGACATTCCCATAAAACCCAGATTTGTATTTTCAGTGGGGAGAAAATGTTTTCTGGGCAGCCCAGCCTAAATCGTAGATTATATTGTTTTAGATCAGGGTTAACCCCTTTCTGAGGATTATCATCCAGGGCATGTGCTCGGCACGTGACAAACTGTGGGATAGTTATCCTAATCTCACCAGGACAATGGTTACAAGTCCTGGTGTATCAGTTTGGAGCCAACAAAGGATAACTAAATAATTTTGAAAATTCTGCTGTTGTAAAACATAAACTATTCATAAAGTGTTTTTTGAATTAAATATACCATTAAAGCTAAATGTTGTCATTTTCACTGTATAACTATAAAATCCTTAAAACTTACTTGCTAAGAGTTATATGTGAAGTTTGATATTACTCTCATGTCTGTACCCTGAAAATTAAGCTATTGTGAGCAACTGGTTAACTTAGCATAAAGACTTGAAAAGGTGTAAACAACTAGTCTGGTTCTGCCCAAAATAAACAAAATCCACACACCAGCACCTCTTAACATGTTGTATTTCTTTGTTTGATCTGTAAAAACACTGAAGTGTCAAAATGACATTTTCTGGTAAGCAGATTTTGTTACCTTTGTGTCCCTACTGTTTCCAGTCTCTATGCTAAGCTAAGCTAACCAGCTGG
>NW_019203766.1:0-219 GCF_002260705.1 Seriola dumerili
ACCAGTCTCCCTGTCCCTGGCACTGAAAAACACCCCCACGGTATGATGCTGCCACCACCATGTTTCACTGTTTCCTAAAGACACGATGCTCAGAAATGAGCCCAAACAGTTCAATCTTGGTTTCATCAGATCTTGTTTCTCACAGTCTGAGAGTACTTTAGGGGCTTTCTCAGAGGAGAAGCCACTCTGCCATAAAGCCCAGATCAGTGGAGTGCTGCA
>NW_019203767.1:0-145 GCF_002260705.1 Seriola dumerili
CCTGTGAAGCGGGAGAGCGCTACAGATTCAGGTTCCTACCGATTCCCATTCCATTTGATACAATGACATTATAAAATTATTGATTAGAGCCAGTTTAATGTCAGTGCTTTCACGTTGTAGTGTGTAATGAATGTTGCAACCTTTC
>NW_019203768.1:0-165 GCF_002260705.1 Seriola dumerili
ACCAAGGTTCGGTACGTCTGTCACCGTAGGGGTGCTATTACAAGAGACACTCCTATGGGTCATATCAGTAAAAAATGACCTATATGGTAATTATTCTTTATCCCCTCAGTTGATAATTAACTTTTCTGTTTTGTAATAATGCAGTTATACATATTGGAAAAAATC
>NW_019203769.1:0-103 GCF_002260705.1 Seriola dumerili
GAGTGCAGCTCCTCTGCTTCAGGTTCATTCAAAGTCTAAACAGCAAAGAAAGCCAGTTAGTCATTGTGTGCGTGCGTGTGTGCGTGTGTGCGTGTGTGCGTGT
>NW_019203770.1:0-109 GCF_002260705.1 Seriola dumerili
AAAGAAAGAAGATTTAATTAGAAAATCTGCCAAAAAAAAAACAAACAAAAAACTGCTTAACACTAACAAAAACAAATACCAAAAACCTTTTCTCCACTTTTCCTATAAT
>NW_019203771.1:0-114 GCF_002260705.1 Seriola dumerili
TACAGGAAGTCACCAGAGTAAGAGACTGTCCTACTGTTAAAAATGAGCCCATAAGTCGTCTGTGCAGCAGCTTAGTATGACCCATAGTTACGTTTTGTTGCTAGGCGACATCTA
>NW_019203772.1:0-259 GCF_002260705.1 Seriola dumerili
CATGTTTTGCTAATAATGTCGATTTCTTGGCTATGATGTTCCTCGTCTTGTTTCCAATGCTACAGCATGTGCCAGAGAAGCAGCAGCCTCTTGCTTCAAATGCAAAGCCTCTATAGTTGCTTCCACTTCTACCTTCTCTGTCGCCACTCTTGCTCTCTCTTTTTTTTTTCTAACCATCTCTTTCTCAGCCTCCTCCTCATGAATTTCCCTTACGGGATATATAAAGTATCTGTCTATCTATCTATCTATCTATCTATCT
>NW_019203773.1:0-113 GCF_002260705.1 Seriola dumerili
AAACAAAACAACAGCAGAGAATTGTAACTTTAAACTGTCGGTCTGAGACAAGATTCTGTTTATCAAAAGGAAAATCCAGCTGTGCCAGATGTTTACCAATCATGGCGAACAGG
>NW_019203774.1:0-120 GCF_002260705.1 Seriola dumerili
GTTCCAGCTGCATTTATAGAGAAGAGGATTAGTGGTATAGTCTTTTAGAGTTTTTGTGTGTAATAGTAATACTTGTACTCATCGTCTCCCGCTTATCTGGATCCGGGTCGCGGGGGCAGC
>NW_019203775.1:0-377 GCF_002260705.1 Seriola dumerili
TTTTTTTTTTAACTCTGCATGCAATTAGATTTTACTGTCAAAATTATTACTGATTCCTTGCTGTATGCCTTTTTAACGAATTGATTGGTCGAAAAAGACCATACACAAACATAATTATCATGTCAACAGAAGCAAGACTTTAACTCTGACTTACTATATATTAACACAAAGTATAATGTAATGTATATGTAAGTTCAAAACAAGACCCTTTGGCTAATATGATGTATTCTCAATTTTTCTTCATATTTTTCCTTTTAACAGAAAGGAACAATTCAACAACAGCAATGCCCACTGTGAATACTACAGCTACAATTGCTGCAACTACAACCACCATTGCTGGTGCATCAACTACAACTGGTGGATCAACAACAATTGGA
>NW_019203776.1:0-179 GCF_002260705.1 Seriola dumerili
TTCCTCTGCTTCGGAGGAGGCTCTTCTGAGGCTGATTCCAGTGGTTAAAGCCTCCAACAAAGTTCTGTAGGTGCACTGACAACTGCTGATTCTAACTGTGTCAGATGTGTTGGGTTGTAATTACAGTTATTTACAATTGCTCAGTTTCAATAATTTTGCTTTGTGTCTCATTTTAGTGT
>NW_019203777.1:0-146 GCF_002260705.1 Seriola dumerili
GTTTGTATGTCAGTGTGCATAGGGAAACATGCAAATACATATGGGCAAAACCCATCTCAGCCAAGATGTTTGATGTGACCTGCCCAAAGCTGTTACTGTAGCATGGTATGCAAAAATCTTGAGTTTTGGAATGTGTCCATCATGTT
>NW_019203778.1:0-136 GCF_002260705.1 Seriola dumerili
ATTTATCCATCAATTGATTCACCCTAACCTAGGTGGAGCGTCTAGCTCTAAGCAACCACACTGAGGAAACAATACTAACCCATGTGCCTCAGAAAATGAATAAATAAATACATAAATAAAGGCACATGACGAGTGT
>NW_019203779.1:0-152 GCF_002260705.1 Seriola dumerili
GTAAGGCATAAAATTTCATAAAAATTACATATTTTTTAATTGGCATGAAATGTCATGGAAACATCATGGTATAGTACGACATAAGAACGTCATAGTATAGTAAGGCATACAATTTCATAAAAATGTCATAGTATAAGTAAGGCAAAAAAAAC
>NW_019203780.1:0-195 GCF_002260705.1 Seriola dumerili
AGTGCTTAACCTGCTCTTCATCATTCTGATGAAGACTGTTTCTACATCACAGTCTGCTGATCCCTCCATCTTTCTCCTCCCACTCAGGTGAACAGCCATCTTAGCCTGAGCCAGAAGGAAGTTTAAAAGTGGACACTTGGCTCTTTCTTTCTGCCTGTATCTACAGCCCAGGATGAACATGTGTTTGGTAAAAAC
>NW_019203781.1:0-133 GCF_002260705.1 Seriola dumerili
AAATGTCAAATGATTCAAAACTGTCATCTTACAACGACTGTATTATTTTTAAGTTGAACTGTAGGGTCTTTGATCTTACGTAAAATAAAAACAAACAAGTTAGACAGACTACACTGAAAATACAGAACATAAA
>NW_019203782.1:0-111 GCF_002260705.1 Seriola dumerili
TGCTCCATCACTTTCCTCAGTCGCACTGCCAATGCTTTGGACAACAGTTTATAGTCTGTGCAAATTAAAGACACCAGATGTCCTGTAGGTCTCCTTTCTTTGGGAGGAGGG
>NW_019203783.1:0-105 GCF_002260705.1 Seriola dumerili
TAATTGATATGGAATGGGCAGGGAGTCATTGGTGGTTTTAATAATCAACTGTTTAAATTATATGACAAAAACAAGCTGCACCTCTCACAACTGACAGCGGCTCAC
>NW_019203784.1:0-107 GCF_002260705.1 Seriola dumerili
AGGCCCAGTTTTATTGTACTTTTCAGTTTGTTTGGTACAGCCACCTCGTCCCATCCTCCTCCACAATGGTATTTTGTTAATAGATTTCTGTTTTAATAAACCATTTT
>NW_019203785.1:0-109 GCF_002260705.1 Seriola dumerili
CATTACACAGTTTGCCTCCTAAAAGACGATCCAGCTCCAGTTTATGTCACTTGTCGCTTCATTCCTTAAGTAGCGTTACAGCGATAGAGAGGAAATATAGAAGTGAAAT
>NW_019203786.1:0-104 GCF_002260705.1 Seriola dumerili
AGACCATATTTCTCTTGTAGTTGTTGAAATGATGCAAATGAACCACTAACATAGAGATCACCCACACTGTGCAGTCCAAGTTCTTTCCATCTATCAAAGCCTCC
>NW_019203787.1:0-102 GCF_002260705.1 Seriola dumerili
TTCACCGGCTGGGGGTGACAGCGGTAGCTCCGACACATTTTTAAACACTGCGGCATTTTCTCGTTTTTTCTTTTTTTATACTTTGTCTGGAGTTATGTTGAC
>NW_019203788.1:0-134 GCF_002260705.1 Seriola dumerili
GGAGTGTACTAATATGCCGTGTATCTTAAATTATATAATTTATAAACCCTTTAGGAAGAAATTTGAATGCAATTTTAAAATAGGAGTACTGGAGAAACAAGCATTCAAATATGGTTTTTAAATTTAATGTAGCA
>NW_019203789.1:0-100 GCF_002260705.1 Seriola dumerili
ACATATGTATCTTTTTTTCTTCTTTTAAGTTATAATTATAATTATATATATAATATAATTAATTTTTGTTTGTTTACTTATTTATTTTATTAATTTGTTT
>NW_019203790.1:0-965 GCF_002260705.1 Seriola dumerili
CTTGAATTTGATCCTCATTGTGTCATTTCACCTCACAGATTAAGGCAGAGGTAGAAGTGTATCCAGAACCAAACTTCACCAAAGAGATCGTCGGAGGATCCTTGGGAGGGTTGGCTCTACTGGCTTTACTCACTGCTGGCCTGTATAAGGTGAGATACTGTATATACATTGTTTCAGTTTATTATACGGCTTGATGGAGACAATGAAGCCACTATAAGGTGTGCTACTGGGTCACCATTACTGCAAATTGCACCCAGTCAGTGTCTTTTCATTTTCAAATACTCAGCAGTTGTTCTCACATCTGGTTTGGTTCTTTGTTTATGATGCAGCTCTAATGCAGGATTGCAGTGTTTTTGGATAATTTTCTGTATTTCTTTCTCTCAGGCGGGATTTTTCAAGAGTAAATACCAGGAAATGATTAATGACGCAGGAGGGGAAGGTGCAGGGGCTGATGAAGGTGGAGCCACACCAGACCAAGCATAACATCTATTTCTATCCCACTGACACTGGCTGTTTCCAGATCCAGCACAATCCCAATGTTAGCCTGCTGATTGCAGCTGGTCACAAAACAACAAATCTCCAGTGGCATTTTTACCACTTTTACCATTCCTTCACTTTTGATTCATTAAACTAGAGAAGAGCCTGGCTGTGTCCTGAAATCACTCCCTCAATCAAATGAAACAAAGGAAAACCACACATGTACCATGTGACAAGATCAAAACTAGACAAAAAGGTTGGGAACCAGATTCAAATAAAGTGGCAGAAGGTTAATGTAGTGCATTATGTATATTACATGGGGAGAGATTCTGAACACAGCCCAGGCGCTTCAGGCAGGTTTTGCAAAGTGACATTTTGAACTAAACAGCCGACTGTTGGTGTACAGTGAATCATTTCTGCGTTTCTATTTCTGCTAAGAATATGTGTTAGTTTGTACATTTTGTATTAGTCATGTGAAAAAAAATCAA
>NW_019203791.1:0-144 GCF_002260705.1 Seriola dumerili
GAAGAAAATAAAGGCAGTAAAATGAATTCAAACTGATAAATTGGAAACATCCATCACAGTTCTCCAGATGAGGGATTATAAATGACATTTTGGCTCATCAGGCTAAATTGTTGGCTCGTTTTCAACCTGTCTGGCTGATCATAC
>NW_019203792.1:0-137 GCF_002260705.1 Seriola dumerili
TGCCACTCTGTCTTTTGAAAGCTTCTATGCAATAAAAAAAAAACGTGCCATTTGCACTAGGAGAATAAAGAAGCTATGGATAGTGTCTGAACCTCTTTTCCTGAAATCTTTGTTTTACTTGGAGGTTGCTGGTATGG
>NW_019203793.1:0-103 GCF_002260705.1 Seriola dumerili
CCTAACCCAAACCCATCAGTATTTTCAGTTACATCACCTTTTATTATGATAACATCATGCACTCACCTTGATGATGCTCTGGCAGGTGGACAGCGGCAGTCCC
>NW_019203794.1:0-157 GCF_002260705.1 Seriola dumerili
GTAATCAAACCATCTCTCATTAGTTGGATGTATCCCCTTTGCAAGGCTGTGTGCAGCCATTTGCTTGTGTAAAATGCTACACCTGTCACACATGTTCTTAGTAGCTCACAATTGTTGATTGGACCGTTATTCTGCCCCTCTCAACTATGACAAAAAA
>NW_019203795.1:0-164 GCF_002260705.1 Seriola dumerili
CATTTACCCATCACTTTTAGCTAACTAATCAAATTTGGTATCCATTACTTAGCTAAGGTTTTAGCTAAATTACTTTTAGCTGAAGTTAAAACTATCTTAATTGTTTAGTCATTAATTAGGTATCCATAGCTATTTCAATCATTTATCCATTACTTTCTGCTGAC
>NW_019203796.1:0-589 GCF_002260705.1 Seriola dumerili
AGTTGATATGAAGGCAGATATCTTGACCAAGCCACTGACGAGACAAAGGTTTGAGTACCTTAGGAGAGAGATCGGGCCACCTATTGCAAACATATTAACAGATTGCACAAAGTTTCTATACGTGCAAATACTGCCATATGTTGACCTACAACTACAGACATTCACATCTATTACAATAACAACTTTTTCTTCTTTACACTTTACAACAATACTCAACAAAACATACAATATGTAACATTTTTACAAAGACCTTAGCTTATGGGTCCAGGAGGCTTTTTTGTAGATCCCCCTTGTAGACCCCAAGTTTCATACATCTAGGTAAATCCTACTGTGAAACATGGCATTCCTGTGTTGGCGAACCATCCAAATTTGCCATGTTGCCACTGACACGCCGTTCAGCAACCCTAAAAAAGCTTCACAATTTAACATCACAAAGGACTTACGATGGTGTGAACCCAATTTGGAGTCGAATTGATTAAAACTCTAGGAGGAGTTTGTTAAAGTACTGTCACGTCCCTCGTTAAACAGACGATGAGACGTTAGCCAGTTGTCGCTGCAACTTTATTGCGCACAATAACACAGGCTACTG
>NW_019203797.1:0-148 GCF_002260705.1 Seriola dumerili
ATTTTGTTTGTTGGTTTTGTTTGTTTGTCAGCAGGATTACGCAAAAGGTACTGAACCAATTTTCACCAAACTTGGTGGAGGGATGGGGCAGGGGCCAGGGAAGAACCCTTTCATTTTAAAGGGGTGAATCCAGGAATTTCTTTTTATC
>NW_019203798.1:0-141 GCF_002260705.1 Seriola dumerili
ACTAAGGCATAACATGGCCAATATGAATGTGTGTGACCCGTGGGTTTTACATCACAGAAACAACAACAATAAACCTCAACAAAAAATGAATACAAGCACCAGTTTGCTTGCTCCTTAGGCCTGAAGAACTCGGCAGATAAT
>NW_019203799.1:0-329 GCF_002260705.1 Seriola dumerili
CCCCCACCTGCCACCCACCCCCACTTCATCTCCATTGATGAGCCTATTGATTTCTGTGTTTTTTTTTGCAGGGCAAAGGCAAAATGAGAACGTACTGGCTTCTTGGGGAGAAGACTGATGTGTATGTTATCTGAGAGGCGTGCAGATAATGTGCAGCAGCAGCAGAAGCTCCGGTGGCCGAGCCACTTCTTTATTTGTTCTAGAATAAGTCCTTATTGGTGATTTCCGTGCAGAGGAAAAGTGACCGACACCATGTGACATAAACGGAGGGAATTCCAGGTATATTTATTACCTGCATACTGTAACTGCAAAAAAAGAAGAAAAAAAAA
>NW_019203800.1:0-710 GCF_002260705.1 Seriola dumerili
TCTTCTCACACAGCAGCTTCCAGATTTCTGACAGTGAAAGAAATCAAAATCAAAACTGGAATTAAATTTGTTTTGTAAATGAGAGATTTAGTGATTTTACGTTACGTTAAATTGGATTTAAGTGTATAATAAAACCGAAGCTAAAACGTCTAACTTAATAAAATGCAGCAGCAAACAGAAAAGTGTGAGTTGAGGCAGAGTTTTCTGGGAGTTTGTTCCAGGTTTGTAGAGCATAGAAACTGAATGCTGCTTCCTTTGACCTGTCACAGATGATATGAGGAGTCTGGATGGGTCACAACAGAGCAACAGATTAGAAATGTATCTGACCCCAAACCATTCAGTGCTGTATGAACTAACATGATAATCTGAAGGTCGGCTCTGAAAACTGGAGGGATGTGAACCACTTTCCTGGTCTTAGTGAGGACTTTTGGCCTTTCCACTTTCCACACTGTTCAGTTACTGAATATTCATTCATAAAGTACTTTGTATATTCCCGCTTATGAAACATCAGATGTCAGCTAGCCATGTTTGTCTCATGGTTTGATGTGATTAGTTGTGAAAACATATTTAACAAAGGCAACAAGCATTTTGTAAAAATGCATAAATCTAAGGTTGTGTAAACTGACTGTGGGATATATAGTATGTTTTGATATTATTTTCATTTAGCTTTCACTGATTTGTTTATGAAGGTGGACACACACTTGGGTCTG
>NW_019203801.1:0-119 GCF_002260705.1 Seriola dumerili
ACTTCTCAAGGACTGTTTTCGAGCTGAGCAGCAGCCACTGCTCATCCATCGCTTAATTACATGACATGTGACCGACCCCTGTTTGCTCGTTTGTTGGGTGAAATCGTCCATGACTTCTT
>NW_019203802.1:0-701 GCF_002260705.1 Seriola dumerili
ACACACACACACACACACACACACACACACACGGTATTCAGACCTGCACATTCGGACTCAGACTGAGGAAAAACCTGCTTTAAACCAAATACTGCGACATACTGACAGATTAGAAACAAGGATTAAAACACACACACACACACTCAGAAAACGCTGTGTTGCTTTTTCAGGGCGACACAGTAAATGTTGACACTTGCAGAAACTGCTGAAAAAACACACACACACTGTTGTAGTCGTTGCTGACTCATAATAAACTAAATGACAATTGTCATTTCTTGTTGGCGTTGTGTATTTAACCTGCAGGACCTACTTCTTACAAACCCCCCCCACCTCTGTCGACACCATTCTTATTATTAATCCTAAAGTTGTGCAGCACTCCCCTCACTGAGACACAGTCTGAGGTAGGTCCACACACAGAGTTCACTGGTCTAAAAGAAAACCAGCCCGCATCGACCCAGGACCTGATCCTGACTGTGATAACTGTCATTCAGGATTAGATCATCTCACCCACATGGTCTGGGCTTCCCACCCTCAGCTACCACATCCGCCAACATCCAGGTGTGTTATTCTGATGCACTGGATAAAGGAGGCCCTGTTAGGGTTAGCTAAGTTAGCTATGTCCATATACAAGACAGGATGATGAAATGATCATCAGCACCATGACTCAGTGTTTCCAGCTTGAGCTGCAGTGAACCAATGAC
>NW_019203803.1:0-122 GCF_002260705.1 Seriola dumerili
TTATGAAGGCAAGGGGATGCAGCATGAGGAAGGGATGATGACATCACCACAAATGCACATATGTGCAGGAATAATACCTCAAAGTGTTGATGTAATGTGGTTGATTGATGAAGCCAGATGCA
>NW_019203804.1:0-234 GCF_002260705.1 Seriola dumerili
TGACAATCCTTGAGATGTGATGTTCATCCAGTTCTTGTCCATCTTTGTTAAATGACCCGGTTCTTTGGAAACGTAGAACAATATCTGATTGATGCTGATGAGTCTGGGCTCAGAGTGAAGCTGTAACACGTCTTTACCTCTTCCAGAGGGACGTTGCTCGGCAGGAGAAGCACATTGAGGTTCTGCCTCTGTGTCTTTGGGTTTGGTGGTCGGAGGAACAGCAAAACTTGGCCG
>NW_019203805.1:0-145 GCF_002260705.1 Seriola dumerili
GTCCATATTTTCATTAGTATCCATCTGCTTCTTCTCTTTGAATCTTTTCAACTTATACTTTGTACAATCAACAGCTTCATCCTTTTGTGTAGATTCTATATTGGCTTCTGTTGCATCATTTTGTCCTATATTTTTGTCTTTATTT
>NW_019203806.1:0-138 GCF_002260705.1 Seriola dumerili
TCACGAAAGAAAAGCTGTGATATCCCTAAGCAAGGATAAGAACATCACTATCCTTCCAGCTGACAAAGGGAGATGCACAGTAATTCTGAATACAAGTGATTACCATGCTAAGGTTGCCACTCTTTTAAATGACACAAG
>NW_019203807.1:0-441 GCF_002260705.1 Seriola dumerili
AAATACATGTGAACTAAAAAGTAAGATTCTAAATATTCTGGATTGGTAATTATCCATTGTCAATTAATGTTTTTCCATGTCATTATATTATGCAATAATTTCTTTAGTGGTGCTGCACGTCTTCTATCCAAATGGACAGTTTTCTCTGGGCTACAGTGCTGAGATACAATCCTATAGATATATATTTTAACACAGAATAAAAATTATCAACACAGAAATAATAAAAAACATTTGAATTGACATGGCACCGCCTGACACACCTGGTGCACACGCACATACCTATGGCACACAGCTGCATCTGTAGATGGTGCACACTCTCATGCCAAGAGCTGCTGTTGCTTGCTGTGAGATTTATTGGATTGATATTTTTTGGGTCAAATTCTGCTTAGGGCCCCACAGAGGCTTGGGTCAGCTCTGGTTCAGATTTTCTGAAGCAATTAG
>NW_019203808.1:0-278 GCF_002260705.1 Seriola dumerili
TGTTTTATTCTTGATGCACTTATCCTTATCCCAGCACTTCCCTTTCCTGCCTCTGCTTTTAGATCCAAATACACCCCTTATCTTAACCCTTTTTTTTCTTAATAATTTTTATCTTTGTTTTAGTTTTTCTTTGATTAAATTTTAAACTCTTGATAGTTTTTATCTTTTAACCTACATTTTAGATCTTTTCAGACTAATTATTATATTATTTTATCATTACAATATTAATATTAATTCTATTATTAGTATATCACACATATATATATATAAATTTCTTT
>NW_019203809.1:0-125 GCF_002260705.1 Seriola dumerili
TATACTATGTCATTTTTTTCAATTTTCAGGACTGAATATACTGTGACGTCTTTATATCTTATTATATTATGATGTTTTTTGATGTTTATATGCCTTACTAAAATTTGTTGTTTTTTCACATTTTT
>NW_019203810.1:0-138 GCF_002260705.1 Seriola dumerili
CAGCACATCTCTGATTTAACAACACCCACAGCTGTGCCACTGATTTCATTTCTATAATGTTATCCCTTCTACTTTTAAGACTGTGTCTTTGATCACCAATAGATTCACATTTTCTTAACTCTTCCATTGTGTAGCTAG
>NW_019203811.1:0-381 GCF_002260705.1 Seriola dumerili
TTTTTTTTTTTTTACCATTAATATTTATTATCATTAAAAACTATTTTAGGGTCCTAAAGGCAGACAATGGAGAGCAACTGCAGACATATTTGTTTTTTAATATTTCAACACACAGACATCAATTAAACCCTGCTCAAGGAGCCAGGGACTTTTTTCCCCCCTTCATTTCACTTGTCAGGTAGAGCTTTGTCTCAGGTTGGGACAGCACCAGCAGGAGGGATGTGTGTGCAGCCTCAGACACTCAACAGTCACTGTGTCAGTCATTGTGCTGGTTACAGGTTTGTCTGTGGCACCAACTCTCCAAGCTGAGTTACAGAGAAGGGGAAAACCAACTCTCCCTCCACTCTATGTCCCTTCTGTCACTGAGCCATCTCTCTTCCT
>NW_019203812.1:0-169 GCF_002260705.1 Seriola dumerili
AAATGGAAATAAAGTCAGGGGATCACCAGTGTGATTCATTCTCCAGGGACCATTTATGTCTGTACATACAAACATCCAGTGGTTGAGTGTTGAGATATTTTACTCTGGACCAAAGCAGGAGCCCCAGTTATTGAGGTGTTTCATCTTTATTTTTTTCACATACAGAACT
>NW_019203813.1:0-141 GCF_002260705.1 Seriola dumerili
TTCCAACTTTTTTATGTTTGTCTTCTATTTTGTGTTTCATATGATGTCAACTCCATCAGTTGGCTGTCAACTCCGTCATTGAGAAGTCACCTCCGTCAGACAGATTTTTTCTGTTATATTCATCAAATATATGTTCAGAAT
>NW_019203814.1:0-173 GCF_002260705.1 Seriola dumerili
CTGAAAAATATTATGAAATAATAATATACATTTTTTTTCTTCATATCAGATTTTTTTTTGTTTCTCGAAATGTGGCCCTAATACTCGTACAAAACTCCATGTTTACTGAAATTGAATATTATTTTTACCCACCTCTTATTTCATTTGGTTACTTCCTGTTCCTAAAAGTTACA
>NW_019203815.1:0-154 GCF_002260705.1 Seriola dumerili
CTCTGGGAGATTTGTTATTATAGTGAGGAGGCCAGTTAACGCTTCTTTAGTCTCTATAATGTGATGTTTTATTTAGGGGGATAGTTCAGGTTTTTTGACGGAGGGTTGTGTGACATACTCGTGAATATTCGGTATATTACCCACAATAGATTCT
>NW_019203816.1:0-120 GCF_002260705.1 Seriola dumerili
AGTATAGTAAGGCGTAAAAACTTCATAAAAACATCATAATATAGTTAGGCATAAAAACATCATAGTACAGTCAGGCATAAAAATGTCATAAAAATGTCATAGTACAGTAAGCCATAAAAT
>NW_019203817.1:0-100 GCF_002260705.1 Seriola dumerili
TTTTATGCCTTACTGTACTATGACGTTGATTGAAATTTTTATGCCTTACTATACTATGACCTTCTTTGACATTTTCATGGCATAATAAAATATATCTTTT
>NW_019203818.1:0-129 GCF_002260705.1 Seriola dumerili
TCTAATCTCCCCAGCAGAAGAATCAGATTTGAATCGATGATCTAGAGGAGCGACGTAACGTGAAGCAGTCGAGCACAAACCGCCGAAGCTGTTCGCTCGGCCACTTGTGTCTGAGAGCAAGTTGAAGAA
>NW_019203819.1:0-103 GCF_002260705.1 Seriola dumerili
AATGTGGAAGGCCATATAAAACATAAATCAAAGTTTTTTTTTGTAATTATATTACAGTATCTTAAAAAAAAAATGTCAGTAATAAGAATGGAATGGAAAGAAT
>NW_019203820.1:0-119 GCF_002260705.1 Seriola dumerili
CTGGAAAACGACTAAAACAATTATTCGATTATCAATATTGTTACGGATTAATTTTCTGTTGATCGGCTAATTGATTACTAGACTAACTGTTCCATTTTCAACTTGGTGGGTGTGGGACT
>NW_019203821.1:0-225 GCF_002260705.1 Seriola dumerili
GACTGTTCATTTCATCACGTTACCGTACCTCTGTCTTTTCCCGTTTTTTCCTCCTCTTCCTTTCTTCTTTTTCTTCCCCGGGCGCCAGAGAGCTTTGGTGGTTTTGACATGATGAAAGATGCAGCGTCTTTTCTCGGGTCACGTCAGATAACTTGCGCATCCTCCCCAGAGAGCAAGTACAGTGTAACGAGCCGGGGGGGGGGGGGGCCCGGAAAAAAAAGGCCT
>NW_019203822.1:0-225 GCF_002260705.1 Seriola dumerili
CTTTCCTCTTCTGCAATTCTTTGTGCGATGAGGAATTCTGCTCTCCTGGCCTCGAGGTTGCTGCCGAATGTTCTCAGGTCTTTTAACCTGCCTTCCAGGTCTGCTGCCTGATCATGTGGGATCCATTTTTCCCAGTCTTTCAGGCTTGAAATTGCATCATGGATTAGCTTCTTTGCTCCTTCCAATTGCAGTTCAAACCCATCTCTATTGATAGCAGTGGTGGGG
>NW_019203823.1:0-176 GCF_002260705.1 Seriola dumerili
CCTGAAACATCAGCAGAAAATGCTACTCTTTACTCTGAACTTAAAAAGGACCATGCACATTTCTAATGTTTTTTCTTTATTGTGTAACTCAATAACAAGTTGGCGTAAGTTAAATTTAAAAAAAAAAAAAAGCCAGTGAGAGTGCTGATAGTAAAAATATGGATGATTCAGAATCC
>NW_019203824.1:0-115 GCF_002260705.1 Seriola dumerili
TTCTATTATTTTGAGGCATAAACCATCATAATTTTCTATTACATTAAAACTTCAAAAAACGTCATAGTATAGCATATTGTAAAAATGTCAAAAAATGTCATAATATATAATATGG
>NW_019203825.1:0-612 GCF_002260705.1 Seriola dumerili
TCAGATCTTATTCCTGTCAGGATAGAAATGATGTTCAAAGCTGCTTATGCTAGCAGCTTCTTTAATGCTCATTTGGACACAATTGGCTCTTATTGTCGAGATCCTTAAAAATCTGATTGTTGAAATGTTCCCTAAATGCAACATATGCTGTACATTTAACACAGGGCCAGAACCTCTCAGTAAAGTTGTGTTGCTTGTACCTGATGTATTTCAGACCTTGTGATCTGTGTTGCCAACGAGACCTGCGTCTTACCGTGCAGCTACCAGAGCAGCTCTGATCCGCTCGTACACTGGTTTCATATGACCCCACAATACGTCCATGTCCACGCCTACTACAGAAACAAAGACCAGCTCAGTTTCCAGGAGTCGCGCTACAGAGGAAGGACGTCGCTGTTCAAGGACCAGGTCTCCAGAGGAAACTGCTCACTCCAGCTGACAGGGGTGGAGTTTGAAGACCAGGGCACATACAGATGCTACACCAATTCTCGTGGACAAGTCAAGGTTATATTTCACTACCTGAGAGTGGAGGATAAAGGAGTTTGAGTCTTTGCACCTTATGCAGCTTCTGTGTTCACTGATTTGTTGTATGTCTGTAACGATGTGGAGCCAGGA
>NW_019203826.1:0-156 GCF_002260705.1 Seriola dumerili
TACAAGTCAACATCTCAAAGTACTCGACTGTGTCTGCAAAAAAGAAGAAGACATCTTCACGCAGTAAACTCTTCTGGCCTGCTATAAGTCTGGGAGCTGTTTGTGGCGTGTGGTTCATCTTGGCCGCAATCTTTCTGTAAACTCCTGAAGGTGGCA
>NW_019203827.1:0-106 GCF_002260705.1 Seriola dumerili
AGAGAGAGGAGTGCAAAACAGGACACACTCGCTTTTTTTGTTCACTCCCCTCTCTCTCGCTCACAGGGTAACGTAACGTAAAATGCCCCCTGGAAAATCTTCGGAC
>NW_019203828.1:0-154 GCF_002260705.1 Seriola dumerili
GTACATCAGTAAAGATTTTCAACTTGAATAATTCGTTCAAGATCCCAAGTGTGATTGAAGTGTTCCCTTAATTTTATTGAGCAGTGTACATGGTGCTGAGTGACATACCTCAGTCTGTACCATCTCCATCCTGTCCTCCAGCTCTGCTCTGAGC
>NW_019203829.1:0-101 GCF_002260705.1 Seriola dumerili
AAAAAGCACCGTTTCTAAACCAATGTGAACTGTGATTAATAAACTATGTGGAATTACAGCCCATTTAAAGATAAAAAATCAAAAAGAAAGACCAAACAAGC
>NW_019203830.1:0-111 GCF_002260705.1 Seriola dumerili
GCAACAGACTGACCGGTTATTATGTTTGAGTGATTATCCAATATTGTTCTTGGAATTGTACTTTGTTGAAATGTTGTAAAGGCGTGGCTCTTGACCGTGTGTGGTTTGGCT
>NW_019203831.1:0-171 GCF_002260705.1 Seriola dumerili
AAGGTCAGTCAAAAGAATGAATGGAATTTGGTATTTTGTAGTTTAAAAGTTTAAATGTAACATCTCTTTTCTTAATTGCCAACATTTCTTATGTTTTATTTCAACGTTTCTTGAATTGTTTCTTTCCTTTACTTACTTTTAATTTACGTTTTTTATCTTGTGGTCTGTACT
>NW_019203832.1:0-107 GCF_002260705.1 Seriola dumerili
GAGCTTATAAAGTCATGTTTACAAATAATTCCAATATTTTTAGTTGGAAATCAAACTTTGGAAACCTTGAAAATAAATCTGCAGGAGAAATAAAAGTTTGTGTATGT
>NW_019203833.1:0-118 GCF_002260705.1 Seriola dumerili
ATCAGTCAAGTGACCGAGCAGGACATCAGGACACAGGAGACCATTGATAATGAATCCAAAACTGAAAAACCAGCCAAGAAGAAATTCTTCAAAGGGTTAAAGACAACATTAAAGAAAG
>NW_019203834.1:0-639 GCF_002260705.1 Seriola dumerili
TGTATTTTAAGATTCAATCATTTACTGCCTATCTTTTTAGCCAAAGCCCACACATTTAAATACTAAATGGTGTTGTCTACTTAATGCAGCCAGTATACCATTATATGTGTTGTCATTCATCTGCACTGCTGTTTTTTCCGACCGTCACAATGTATTGACAGGAGCAGTGAAAAGTAGGATCGATTTCTCACGAGCTGCTGTGTTTTCATTGCAGGAGACCAATGAAATTGTGGCCATTAAGAAATTCAAGGACAGTGAAGGTAAGAGGGCTCTCTTCACTGATTAGGACAAAATCATCAGAGAACACCCTCGTTGTCACATGTGAGCCCAGTGTAATCCTGATTTCCCATTCTGTCTCACCTCCGTACAGAAAATGAGGAGGTCAAAGAAACAACGCTGCGGGAGCTTAAGATGCTCCGCACCCTCAAGCAGGAGAATATTGTTGAGTTGAAAGAGGCCTTCCGCAGAAGAGGGAAGCTCTATCTGGTCTTTGAGTATGTGGAGAAGGTAAGCTCCCTCTACAGACCATTCCTTCATTAGGTCTACATGATTTTTATATATTTATATACACATATACACATTGTATGACATTGTATTAGGCTCATCTCATGTACCCTTGTTGGGGTCCTGACCACCACA
>NW_019203835.1:0-801 GCF_002260705.1 Seriola dumerili
GAGGCTTCAACTTCTGTTGTCGTCAACAATTGCCGAGCAATATCACTTGGCATTTCTATCAAACAACTGTCTGATGTACACTTTATTGTGCAATTTAGTCTACATAAAGCATCTCTTCTCAAAAGTACAATTGGTGTGTGCTCTGATACAAGTATGGGCATTGTAGTTTTTTGGTTTCTGTAACGGAGCTCGATTGGTTCTGTAAGAGGTACCAGCTGTTTTATTCCCTCAAATGCGATTGTCCGTATTAATTGACCAGACATGGGGAGGTGCATATTATCTTCAGGTCGAATACAAGCGAAAGCTGCTCCACTATCTACCATTACTTCTAATGGTCGATCATTCAGTTTCACTCTTATTGTTGAATTTTGCTCCGGCCCTGATACTACCAACTGACACCCCCCTTTCAGGTTTTTCTGGGCACCCCTAGAATCCCGGCTGAAAACCCCTAAAAGGGTTCACCGGTCCCTGAGCTGTCATTGGCTGACCTAAGTCCTCCTCTTGGGTTCCCTCTAAGATTTCCTCCCAGTCCATTACACTCACGAGCAAAATGTCCAGGCTGCCCACAATTATAACACACTTCAAAATTCTGTTGAAAGTTTGAATTAAAATTTCCTCTTGTCCTTCCTCTCCGTGCTTGCTGTTGTCCATACACTAGCTGTGGGTTGAATGCTACAGGAACTACTGAACAAGGCTGCTGTTCTTAAGTTTGATTTGGCTGTAACTGTGGCTATAGCTGTGGCTATAGCTGTGGTGCAAATGAATTTGATTCAAACTGATTTGGTATATGTAAGGCTTGTT
>NW_019203836.1:0-112 GCF_002260705.1 Seriola dumerili
TGGATGACCTCCATAATCAACTTGTGCCAGTAGGGGAGAACGGTCAAAGGGTAAGAAACACAACATTTGTTACTGTGTGGGATAATGTGGCGTTCCACTCTGCTGCAGTCAC
>NW_019203837.1:0-213 GCF_002260705.1 Seriola dumerili
ATGAATGAATTTAACAATTTCATAAGAATGCAAAATAACTTGTGGGGGATAGCTAGCATTAGCATTTTTTTATCCTTATTGGTGATAAATGGAATGAATTTAACTATTTCATTATAAAATTGCAAGATGACAAGTAAAGGGGTTAGTTTGCTAGCATTAGCAACTAGCATTAGTATTAGCAGCTAGCTTACTGGCATTGTTCATTGATGAATG
>NW_019203838.1:0-173 GCF_002260705.1 Seriola dumerili
AAGGCATAAAAACAGCATAGTATAGTAAGGCATTAAAATAAAATGTCATAGTACACTAAGGTATAAAAAGTCATGAAAACATCATAGTACAGTAAGGAATAAAAAGTCACAAAATCGTCATAATATAGTAAGGAATGAAAAGATATCACAAGGTCATAGCATAGTGAGGCATA
>NW_019203839.1:0-203 GCF_002260705.1 Seriola dumerili
GTATCCCCAATTCCTTTTCCACTTCTCTTAAAAACGTCTTTCCTGGAGGCTTATACTTTAACCCTTAAAAATGTCCCCTTATCCGAGGCTCATATGTTATTACAAATTCAAAATATCCTCCATAAAGCTCATAACTTTTAACCAAGTATAAATGTCCTTTTTGAAAAGGCTCATACGTTTTAACCAATCCTGAAAACGTCCTT
>NW_019203840.1:0-161 GCF_002260705.1 Seriola dumerili
TGCTTTCAGCCCCTCCATCTCAGCGTCCCTGGTTGAGGGGAGGAGTTTATCAACATCCATTGGTGTTTTTGATTCTACCACTGTGGGGTAGCAAAGTTGAATTTTTTTCAAATTCTACACACACAGGCTTTAACAAATAACCCATCCACACATCACATTTG
>NW_019203841.1:0-101 GCF_002260705.1 Seriola dumerili
ATGGGACAGTGGTGAAGGAGTGCTTAAATGCTGTTGCTGAGACATTATTTGAGGGGAAACAAAAAGACGAGATGTGTGAAAAAATCAAACAAATCCCGATG
>NW_019203842.1:0-103 GCF_002260705.1 Seriola dumerili
GACATACTATGACGATTCTATGACTTTTTATGCCTTAATGTAGAATGATGTATTTTTGACATTTTATGTTGTACTATACTATGACGTTTTTTGGCATTTTTCT
>NW_019203843.1:0-101 GCF_002260705.1 Seriola dumerili
TCATTATAAACATCATTATCCTCTTTATCTCTAGCTGCTCTGCCCCACAGTCACAGAGACCCTCAGTGGTAAGATCTTCACTGGGAGGTCATCCAAAGTGT
>NW_019203844.1:0-112 GCF_002260705.1 Seriola dumerili
ACTTGTATAATTTTTTTTCTTCTAATTAATTAATTAATTTATTTATTTATTTATTTATTTTTCTTTGTTTTAGTTTGTTTGCCAAGGTGGAGGGAAGGGATGGGAAGTGTGG
>NW_019203845.1:0-108 GCF_002260705.1 Seriola dumerili
AAATCAATGAAAAACGCAATGAAAGAGAAATGCTGACTGTGATAAAAAAAAAGACAAAAAAGAAAAACACTGCCTTGTCTCAAACACACGATATTGAGACGCACCTTA
>NW_019203846.1:0-106 GCF_002260705.1 Seriola dumerili
GAGTGTCAATATAGTCTAGTGGTTACGACTGCTGTCTATAGAAATACGTTTTTTGACGTTTTTTGACGAAAGACGTTTTTTGTCGTTTTTATGCCCTACTATACTA
>NW_019203847.1:0-138 GCF_002260705.1 Seriola dumerili
AACAGACTGTGGCTAATAGGCTGTTAGCTTTAGTTAGCTCATCTAGGACAGGTGAGTTTGTTTATCTTTCCATTGAGAGAATTGAATGTAAGTTTTTATAGTAAATTAAATTCTCTCAGGTCGACACAAACTTCATCA
>NW_019203848.1:0-140 GCF_002260705.1 Seriola dumerili
TCTCTCAGATACTCAGACACATACTGTATGTGATGACGATGTTGTTGCCTTTATTCTTTTCTTCTCCACCCAGTTGTGTATCCACAGCTTTAAGCGTGTCTTTCAGGTGTTTGTGGAGATGGACACCTGTTGGTTCATTA
>NW_019203849.1:0-289 GCF_002260705.1 Seriola dumerili
TGGTAATTATATCATGCAGGGCTATTCAATTAGGGGGCAGCCCCCCCCCATTTCTTTTAACTGTTTCTAAAACCACCACATTCTTCCAAAGCAGCCCAGTCATCATCACGGAGCAGCTGCAGAAAGATGCAGCAAAACTCATCTTGATGTGAAATATGTTATAATAGCCTTACTAAATATGATTTATTAATATCAAGCACACTGCGATGTTGATCCCTACCTTTTAGAAGGTATAGAATTCGGATTCTCCATTCCTCCATTATGTATATTCCTTTAGTCTGTAAGGCTT
>NW_019203850.1:0-115 GCF_002260705.1 Seriola dumerili
GATGCAATGGACGCTTGGTGTTGTGTAGCTAATAAATAACATTTTTTTTTTAAAAAGTTGGACAGTGGATCTGGGTGGGCCGTGCTAGGGCCATGGCTGAGGGTGACTGTATAGT
>NW_019203851.1:0-438 GCF_002260705.1 Seriola dumerili
CCGACAGAGAAATAATCAACTATTCTGCTTAAGGACCTTTTGGACAAGATATCTGAAGACGTCATCTTGGACTCTGGGAAACTCTGAGGGGTATTTTTCATCATTTTCTGACCTTTTACATCAATTGTGAGCTGCAGCTCAAAATGTAAATGTAAATGAAACTACATGTGCACAGGATGTGCTGCAGATGACACTAAAGTGATTCATGTCTCTCGCATTTTCAAACTGAAATCCGAGCCGAGGCTAAAAGGTTCGTTTTAACTAGGTTACATAATAACACTGAGTTTCCAAGGAACTGCTGCAAAACTCTTCCCTGTGAGCCAATCAGTAACGCACCTGCTTGGGTTAACTACTCATGAAGCGCTGCATGTCAGTGCACTCACATGCCCAGGGAGTTCAGAAAAAGAAAAACATCCTCCCCACCCCCCATCCCCCGCC
>NW_019203852.1:0-106 GCF_002260705.1 Seriola dumerili
CCCACAAATCTATGTTTGTGGAGTTTGGATCACACAGACGAACATTTGTCAAATGCAGCGCAACTGAAATGATGGGGGAGGACTGCTTTACATATCATCATGGTTA
>NW_019203853.1:0-100 GCF_002260705.1 Seriola dumerili
CCCTAGACTGAATCAACATATGCACAGGTAAGATATTGTTGTAAAGACGATAAAGCATTGGTGATGTAAGGGGGAAGAAGGGGGTTTCTCCTTGATGAAA
>NW_019203854.1:0-123 GCF_002260705.1 Seriola dumerili
GCCAATGCGGTGCGCTCCATGACTACACATAAAGTAAATGTTTCTTCTAGGTGTGTCGCCACATAAAAATCGGATTATTCAAACTCGCACCGGATATGATTTCAAAGCTGAAACACTTTCCCG
>NW_019203855.1:0-100 GCF_002260705.1 Seriola dumerili
AGTCATTATGTTCTGTGGAATAATGCGTTTTACTTTTGATTACTTCAGTATTTTTAAAAGCAAGTATAACTCAAGTAAAAATCTTACAAATCATCACATT
>NW_019203856.1:0-103 GCF_002260705.1 Seriola dumerili
TCCAGGTGAGCTGAGGAGACACCTGAAGGTGACCTGAAAACACCGCAGGCTGCTGATTGGTCAGAGAGAATCGTCACTACTGCGTCATCGTCGTGCGGGATGA
>NW_019203857.1:0-138 GCF_002260705.1 Seriola dumerili
AAAACCAAGGTATCTTGCTCAACCAGGACTGAAAGCCAGCGAGAAGAAATGGGTCTTCAGCAGCATTTTAAAATGATCAGGGGTCTGGGCAGCTCTCATGTGGAAAGGTAGGCTGTTCCACAGATAAGGGGCCGCCAC
>NW_019203858.1:0-113 GCF_002260705.1 Seriola dumerili
GACTCAGACTCAACGCTGATGACTGTGTGGGGACCCGACGCAACGTCTTCTTAGGTGACTTGGACTCAAACACTAACTGAACTTGGAGTCTTGTTTGGTGACTCAGGACTCAT
>NW_019203859.1:0-1089 GCF_002260705.1 Seriola dumerili
GGCGGCAGAATGCTCCTCTCTTTTTATGACTTTATTCTCATAAAATTACGACTTTATTCTCGTAATATTACGACTTTATTCTCATAAAATTACGACTTTTTTCTCGTAATATTACCACTTTATTCTCGTAATTAAAAAAAAATAATAATACAAATTTGAATCTGTGTGGCCTTAGTACTCCGTCGTATATTTCTCATCAAACATCATGTGAGTAAAGATTTTAATGAAGTATTAGACAGTGACGTCACTCAAACAGCACACATATGTTAAAATAATTCATCAATGAACTCCTGATATAGTGGAAATCTGTCCTGAATGTACATCTGCCGTTTGCAGTGTGGCGCTTGCCTTCTGGGAAATGTAGTTCCATATCCGCCCCCAATGTTCTTTCAACATTTCAGTGACGTTTATGCAACGTGATATGCGCTGGAAATATCTGTTTAACAACAACTTCCGCTCCTTCTCTGCTGCGGAATGAGAAGAGAAACGTTTTTCGAAGGTTTGGTAAGGTTTCCGGGAACGTTTCCTCGGTTCACAGCGCGGAGAAACTTCAATGGAGCATGATCATGGAGACAGTTTGGACTGGTCGATGGAACGACGAGTGGAAGGTTTGGTGAACAAACATATGGCGGACATCGCTGTGGAGAGCCTCCAGCAAAGGCTGACCGCTGTGTCCGATGAGATGCACAGTCTGGTCGAACACGTCTCCAGACGCTCAGGTGAGGAGTTCAAAGACGAGTCGCGGAGAGGGGACGTTAGCCTAGGCGTGGAGCCGCAACTCTTCTCAGCCTGCAGCTCAGGATCCGCTGACAAGTTGATCTCCGCCCCAGCCACAGGTAGACCCCGTCCACCACGAACCAGTTCTGACACTGGACAGCTACTGGTCCTGATGGTCTGTCGGGAACAGTCATAACACAGTTAACTACGCGCCTTTAGGAAAGTTAACTTAATGCAATATTACAAATACTTAATTTCAAAACACTATTTCGTCTCTAAATCCATTGTTTGTCAGTGTCCGTTTATGACTGGAATGCCATCAAAACCAATATTGAATAAATAAATTAGGTAATGAATGTAGAAATATATAAA
>NW_019203860.1:0-317 GCF_002260705.1 Seriola dumerili
AGCTGTGATTTCAGCTGTATTTACTTATAAAATGATCACCCAGAGAGAAAGTTAGAAGAGACAGACTATCTTTATTTTTTTTAAAGTTATTTTTCAGGCTCTTGCCTTTATCACAGTCATAGTGAGAGACAGAGGGAGGGGATGACACGCAGCAAAGGACTTGAACTCGGGCCGCTGGGGCAAGAACTAAGGCTAATCAGAGCACAGCCTCCGTCTGGGATCCACAATAATTTACATGACGTAAGAGACTTTGATTAGAGGCGGGTCTTTATGTCTAACTCTCTGTTTGATATGTAGAGTTGGTCATAGTCGTTAGT
>NW_019203861.1:0-194 GCF_002260705.1 Seriola dumerili
GCCCAGCAGTTTGTGGTCGAGGTTGATGCCTCGGATTCCAGGGTCGGGGCCGTCCTCTCCCAACGCTTGTCTGCGGACACTAAGGTTCACCCCTGCGCCTTCATCGTCCCCCAGCGGGTCTCCTACAACCCCTACCCATTCCTCCACGCCCCTGGTCGCACATCGCAGTGGACTTCGTCACCGGCCTTCCTCCC
>NW_019203862.1:0-124 GCF_002260705.1 Seriola dumerili
GAAGACGCACCTCTCCAGGTCTGGTAAAGAGCGCTCTCGTTCTCTGCTCAGCACAAAAAAAGGAAACTTGACTCGCCTCTCTGGGTTGTTTTCACAGATAAAAAAAACTATCCTGGCAAAAAAC
>NW_019203863.1:0-193 GCF_002260705.1 Seriola dumerili
ACTCAGTATGTTTGGCTCAGGCAGCTTGTGACAGATGTGACTGCATGTTTTTACTTTACATGCCTCTGTAGTTGCTTAAAGGAGGTTGCTATAAATGCAAATTTAATCTCAATGTGTCAGACTAAAGAAGTTTACCTGCGATCTCCTCATTTTGCTCTCAGCAAGAAAGAGAATAAGCATATATCCCAGAATG
>NW_019203864.1:0-170 GCF_002260705.1 Seriola dumerili
ATATTTTCAAACCAAGCTTACTTTTAATAAAGTTACCATTACAACACAAATTATCCCTAGATCGATACACAGCAAAACATCATCAAAACCCGAGTGAGGCTTATTCGACCACAGAGAACTGTGTGATTTACTCCACATCAACACCTTCTTCTTTTTATAAAAAGCCCGAA
>NW_019203865.1:0-218 GCF_002260705.1 Seriola dumerili
GATAGATTATCTTAAAGTTAACCACGTTGTCATTATTTCATTATTGTAACCATGACAACAAAGATTGAGTAATCTTGAAGATGTATGTTGCCTAAACCTAACCAAGTAGCTTCTGTGCCTAAACCTTACCAAGCCATGATAATCTATTACTGCTGCTGTTTATTACTGTAACCATGACAACCAAGGTTCGGTACGTCTGTCACCGTAGGGGTGCTATT
>NW_019203866.1:0-225 GCF_002260705.1 Seriola dumerili
CAAGGAGGAGTAGGAGAATACTTACTTATTTTGCACTTGCCAGGCAGAATGCATTTTCCCTCAAAAACTGTTACTACAATGGATCTGTAAAGGGGGCTATTGTTCTGCAGTAATGTTATGTTTTATTTATTGTGAAATCTTTTACAAAAAAAGAGTGATTACAGGCCATACAAATAAAATTGGCTATCATGTTATATATATCATATATATCATATATGATTTGAA
>NW_019203867.1:0-102 GCF_002260705.1 Seriola dumerili
TTTTTACCACCTGAGCTGCTGCTGTAAACTGTGGACACAAGGACGACGACAAAGGACTGTCCCCCCCTGTAACTCTCTCAGAGAAACATTATTTTGTTAAAT
>NW_019203868.1:0-141 GCF_002260705.1 Seriola dumerili
GGTTAGCATGCTAACTTCACATTGGTTAACATTAGTGTTTGTCTCCACCTCTGCAGACAGATGTTGGTGAGTGAAGGAATGAAGTTTGATGTGGAACTCTCGACGTTTGTTCTAGACTGGTGAGTAAACAGCTGCTAATGC
>NW_019203869.1:0-140 GCF_002260705.1 Seriola dumerili
AAGTACTTCAGTCTTTGGTAATCAAAATATTAAAAATGTTTAATTATTGTAATAAAAGATGAACTAATAATGAATAAAGTGAAATTACAATAAAGTTGATTAATTAAGTAAATAAGAAAAGAAGGAAATAATAATAACGA
>NW_019203870.1:0-115 GCF_002260705.1 Seriola dumerili
CCAACCCCACCAGGTACCGCCACTGTCCATCCAGTGCATTCAGGCACGTGGAGGCTATACACACTACTGAGCCACGTTATGAGTTGCTGTGATGAAATTCACTCAAGTTGATTTT
>NW_019203871.1:0-119 GCF_002260705.1 Seriola dumerili
GTATAGTAAGGCATAAAAAGTCATGAAAATATCATAGTTCAGTAAGGCATAAAAAGTCATTAAAACGGTATAGTATAATGAGACATAAAAAGTCATAGTATGGTAAGGCATAAAAAGTC
>NW_019203872.1:0-143 GCF_002260705.1 Seriola dumerili
TTGCTAATATAATATAATATAATATAATATATAATTTGTAAAGCACCTTTCATACATGCAGCTCAAAATGTTTTACAGCCAAGAAATTACATGCACCAAGTGCGTCGTGAAAAAAACATAAAACGTGTCAAATGGAAAATAAG
>NW_019203873.1:0-179 GCF_002260705.1 Seriola dumerili
ATGTGGATAAAATTCTATGTCTCAGTATATATTATCATTTATATGGCACAAAAAAAAAAATAGATGTGAATGTTTGTGTTTCCACTTCCACTGAAATATCAAATAATGCCATAAAATCCAATGGTGCCATAACACAGCCCTCTGCATTGCCCGCAATGGCTTTCTACGCCTAGAAATAT
>NW_019203874.1:0-149 GCF_002260705.1 Seriola dumerili
GGACCTGAAACGAGACAAGAGGTGAGTATCAAAATAAAATACGGAAATACAAGACAAAGAACGCTAAATTCAAACATGAAATGTCCACCATGGCAAACTATGACATCTCCTCTCTCTGCGCTGTCGTCAACCCCCCCCCCCCCCCCCCC
>NW_019203875.1:0-103 GCF_002260705.1 Seriola dumerili
AATTGGAGGTCCATTAATCTCTCATTGGCTGGAAAGATCAACTGTATAAAAATGAACGTGTTACCCCGATTCCTCTATCTTTTTCAGTGTCTCCCTATATTTC
>NW_019203876.1:0-145 GCF_002260705.1 Seriola dumerili
TCCTCCAAGCTCAAGCAAGTTTAGACAACGAGATGAAAGCAGTGCGCCGTTGTTTACGTTGCTGTGCATTAGCAGACGTTGGCTGATGCTCAGTGTCGCAGTGAGTGAAGGTTGGGCCTCACATGATCAAAGGACCTGAGTTAAC
>NW_019203877.1:0-213 GCF_002260705.1 Seriola dumerili
TGACCTAATTGTGTTAGAGCAGTTTAAAAATTCTGTTCCTGTGCGTGTGGCTACCTATATTAAGGAGCAGAAGGCAGAGACTGCGGCTGAGGCAGCAGCGTTGGCCGATGATTATGTGTTGATGCACCGGGGTAGTTTTGGTGAGGCCCGGGCGGGTTTTGGAAACAGGGACAGTGTGGAGTCATCTAGCCGTTATGGTAGACCTTTCTCTGG
>NW_019203878.1:0-103 GCF_002260705.1 Seriola dumerili
GCGGAAGCATTCTGACTGGGTTGTGGAGGGAGTGAGTTCCGTCACAACTTTAGTCACTTTTGAAGTCATTTGATTGAACATCAGGTTTTATTGTGAAATGGAA
>NW_019203879.1:0-206 GCF_002260705.1 Seriola dumerili
CTTGTAGAAAATTTCCTTTGGATCTTTAGATTATATTGTTGTTATTTTTATAAAATGTCTTTTAATTCGAGTTCTTCTTATGTTTTATGATCTCATTAATGTATTTATGATTTTTATACACTGTCATTATCATTATTATTATTAGTAGTAATATGCTGAAAGAATGCATGCTTGGGATGCTCAAAAACTCAAAATTTGGCACACAT
>NW_019203880.1:0-102 GCF_002260705.1 Seriola dumerili
TGTGTTGGAGACATATTCTTATTCTTATTCTTACTCTTATTTTTATTCTTCTTATTTTTATTTTTATTCTTATTTCTATTCTTTTGTTATTCTTATTTCTAT
>NW_019203881.1:0-155 GCF_002260705.1 Seriola dumerili
ATAAATGATTAGTGAGACAGTACAGAAGTGTTGCTGTATTTCCTATCACTGCCATTTAGTAATGCATTCACACACGGGGAAGAAAATAATGGGCGGTTATAGTGTAAAAAGTTGGGGGGTTGTTGTGACCTAAAATGCACAAATTGTAAAAGTGA
>NW_019203882.1:0-108 GCF_002260705.1 Seriola dumerili
ATGGAGTGAAAATGCTTTCTGTTCACATCAGCAAATTCATTCCCTGGTGAGTGCAATCGATCGCTCTGATTACGTTTGGAAATCGGTTTATCGCTGCAAATTGCACTT
>NW_019203883.1:0-112 GCF_002260705.1 Seriola dumerili
TCTCCTGTTTTTAAGTTAACTTCTATAGCGACTGGGTGACGAAACAGAGACACTAAAACGGGTCAGATAACCGGTTTATTTTGATATTACTGAAGTTATTTACAGGGGAACT
>NW_019203884.1:0-139 GCF_002260705.1 Seriola dumerili
TAATATCAATGTCACAGAAAGTGGTATCAAACTCATCATCGATCACATTTAGCCCTTTTGAAACATTTTCTACTACATAAAATGACGAGTACGCTGATCAGGTGTCACAGGTCTAAGTATCTTTTCTATCTATTGTTTA
>NW_019203885.1:0-142 GCF_002260705.1 Seriola dumerili
GATTGAAGAACAGGACTACGAAATAAGCAAATATTTATATTTAATGAGGTGGAACCAGGATTTTTATTTTTTTTTATTCAATTTTGGATTTGAAGAATTGACCAATCGCTGTTCTTTTAACCACGTATAATAAAACCATAGC
>NW_019203886.1:0-100 GCF_002260705.1 Seriola dumerili
CATACACACGTGCACTGCCATTTGCTTTGCTTTGCCATTCGCAATACATGAGTTATATTACATAACTCATGTATTGTCAGCCCACATGTGCAATTTCTGA
>NW_019203887.1:0-100 GCF_002260705.1 Seriola dumerili
GTAATGTACTTACCATTACCACTGTATGTATTATAAATGGCCATCCCAATAGACTAGATAAGTATATACCTGCTTGTACAAAATGTTTCATGTTAATACA
>NW_019203888.1:0-267 GCF_002260705.1 Seriola dumerili
ACCAGATTAACTATTGATCCCAGTAAGTCTGATACAGATCATAAATGTTTTATATGGAGCATCGTAAAATCAAACAATCGTACATAAAAGCAGAAATTAATAGAAATCCGCCTCAGTTGCATTAAGTTTGAGCAGCAGTGATGAAACGATTCATTCAACTCTTCAGGATCATAACACGAAGAATAATCCAGTATAATTCAGAAACACTGTCGTCAGCTTTCAGGAACTAAGAAAAGCGTTTTAATAAACCGGCTTAAAGATGTTTTT
>NW_019203889.1:0-126 GCF_002260705.1 Seriola dumerili
TTTTTTTTCTTTATATTTCCCTTATTTAAAGTGTCTTATCTGTTATTTTTAAGCATTTTATAAGTGAATTTTATGCACCTCAGTTACAGCAATAGTGGGGAACTGAGAGTAAACCAGAAGAGAAAG
>NW_019203890.1:0-106 GCF_002260705.1 Seriola dumerili
TGAGAATATAGAGGCATGTTGGCTGAGGGAAAAAAACAACGGTTCACTTCCCATCTCCTGCATTGAAGTGGCTTGTAAAGCACTTTATAAGTGCAGTCCATTTACC
>NW_019203891.1:0-211 GCF_002260705.1 Seriola dumerili
TCATAACACTTCTCAGTCTGACACTGCTCCTGCTCAGCCTGACTCTTCAGCTCAGCCAGAAACTTCAGCACAGCCTGACTCTTCAGCTGAGTCTGAAACATCAGCTGAGTCTGAAATATCAGCACAGCCTCACTCCTCAGCTCAGCCTGACTCCTCAGCTCAGCCTGACTCTTCTCCTGCTCAGTTGACACATTGGAGCCCATCTTAACGT
>NW_019203892.1:0-452 GCF_002260705.1 Seriola dumerili
TTCAAAAAAACGTCATAGTATAGTATGGCATGAAAATATCTAAAAACATCATAGTATATTAAGGCATGAAACCTCATAGTATAGTAAAGCATGAAATTGTCAAAAAACGTCATAGTATAGTATGGCATGAGAATATCTAAAAACATCATAGTATATTAAGGCATGAAACCTCATAGTATAGTAAAGCATGAAATTGTCAAAAAACGTCATAGTATAGTATGGCATGAGAATATCTAAAAACATCATAGTATATTAAGGCATGAAACCTCATAGTATAGTAAAGCATGAAATTGTCAAAAAAAAACGTCATAATATAGTATGGCATAAAAGTTCAGAAAAACGTCATAGTATAGTATGGCATAAAAATGTCAAAAAACATCATAGTATAGTATGGCATGAAAATATCAAAAAAGATCGTAGTATAGTAAGGCATAAAACATCATAGTATAGTA
>NW_019203893.1:0-123 GCF_002260705.1 Seriola dumerili
CTCTTTCCTTTTTCCTTTGTGGTTTCATCTTCACAGAAATTTGAAAAACATTAGACAAAAAAATAGCAAAACCAAAATGGACGAGTATTAAGCTGAAAAAAAAGTATAGTATAGTATAGTATA
>NW_019203894.1:0-113 GCF_002260705.1 Seriola dumerili
TATAATCGAAGCAAGTCCCTGACAGATGAAACCAGAAGGAAAATGGTGAACATACTGGCAGCTGACATGACGGAGAAGAATGGGTAATTTGTAAATAGTTTTTAGTTAGCTCA
>NW_019203895.1:0-954 GCF_002260705.1 Seriola dumerili
TTCATTTATAAATTCTTTTTACCATTCCTCTTTTTAATGCCTATTAAAATATGAAATAAAGGAAATGCTTAATCACTTTTCCTGTGACGTCCCTGGTCCTCCATAGTTAACAGAGTATATTATATATTATATAAGGTATGTTAATAAACTTTACCCATGAAATCACTTCCAATTAAATTTTCATTCAATACAGTTTTCCAGTATGATTTAATCAAAATGCCTCTTGCATTGAAAGATCTTATTTTCTAAACTCTTTAGCTGCAGAACGATGCAGCTGCTGGGTGAAGTGACCTCAAATGAATCTGATTTTTGAAACCTGGAATTTAAAAAGAATGTCGTATCCAGCGTACCTGTGAATCCTTCATCCACTGCACCCACAGATATAGGACCACTGCCTACATCACAATTTATGGTTGAAGTACCTTCAGGAACAGAAGGAAATACAAGTCAAAAGAAAGTAGACAGATAATAAACCTTCTCATTTACCACAACTGGAATCAAGCCAGGACGAACGTTCGTGTGCCCAGGTTTGGAGATACATACCGGGACATGGAGCAGGAGCATTCTTATATATCGAGCATTTAAAGGTTTTGTTGCTGTATTTATATTATTTCCATTTTATATTATTTTAAAGTTCCATATCATTTGTGATTAAAATAATTGTATAAGTTTTGTATATTGTATATAATATTTGTATATATTATCCTTTTTTTTAAATGGTGTAAAATTAGTGATAACCAGCAAATGGAGTTTACATATTACAGGAAATGGCGTCTCTGCAGCCACCATGACCATTAGCATTGTTGCTAACGGTTAGCAACAGTGCTATCTTAAAGTCACCATGGAAATCTCTGCGTGCACTTGACTATTGAGACACACAACCACAACCCTAACCCCAAGAATCTGACTGCTTCATGCAACAGATGAATTTAGACTCAGTCTATCTGAAGTCTG
>NW_019203896.1:0-118 GCF_002260705.1 Seriola dumerili
GTCGGGCTTCTTTTCTATTTAAAAACTCCTTTTTGCAATTAATAAGAAATTTTAGGAACTAGTGTTGGGAATTTAACACAAAATGTTGCTACTGGACAAAAAACTAGTGTAAAATAAC
>NW_019203897.1:0-113 GCF_002260705.1 Seriola dumerili
GAATAACCTTTTTAAACATTAAAGGGGCAAAATTAAATAATATTTCATGATAAAAGTATAGCGTATAGAGAAAGGTCCAAAAAGTAAATGTCATTTTGTGTGGCAGGATTTTT
>NW_019203898.1:0-120 GCF_002260705.1 Seriola dumerili
TTTTTTTATGAAATGATTCCTTCAAACTTTTACTGACAAAACAAATTTACCATTGGCCTTTACCAAATAGGTGGGTGGGCCTTCATCACCTCCTTATTTCTGATTGGCTACTGCACACAT
>NW_019203899.1:0-119 GCF_002260705.1 Seriola dumerili
GCAGACATGGATTAGCATTAGCATTCGTATTTCTGGCTATAAAAGGACTGTTGCTTCATTACTCTCTCTGCTTTTAGTTATTTTTTGTTCGCCACCAACTCCTGAAAAAGATATCTGGT
>NW_019203900.1:0-126 GCF_002260705.1 Seriola dumerili
TGTAAATCAATTTTAGAGAGAGTTAATGAAGATTTTTTTTACTGATAGATCAAAGCACCCATCCCAAAACTGGGTTTGGGATGGACATGGTTAATCTTCAGATCCTTCAGAGCGTATCCATATCAA
>NW_019203901.1:0-156 GCF_002260705.1 Seriola dumerili
GAAACAATGAAAACTAAAAAGAAAAAAGAAAAAAAAAAAATCGTCATACTAAACACATTGCTACCTACATCAACCAGGGTGTTTTTACCAGAGCTGAAGAGTGTATTCTCTTGTCTGTACGTACACTGTAAACATATGTGGAGGCTCAGTGAAGCA
>NW_019203902.1:0-101 GCF_002260705.1 Seriola dumerili
ATTTACATCAAATGAGGCACTTATAATCAGTGATAATAAGAACTGTAGGATTCACTGGATCTATATAAAAAATTGTGAGACACAACATAGATATATGTTTG
>NW_019203903.1:0-134 GCF_002260705.1 Seriola dumerili
TTTTACTGTATTATGACATTTCTATGGCCTGCATTACCAGATAGCAATATCGGGGTAACGTTGGTACAATGGTTGTAAAGGTCACCTTTCAATGAAGGGGTCGTGGGTTCAAATCCCATAAGGCCCTATACTAG
>NW_019203904.1:0-133 GCF_002260705.1 Seriola dumerili
GTGTGTGTGTGTGAGAGTGAGTGAGAGAGAGAGAGAGAGTGTCAGCAGGGGTCCCGTCCTGTCAACTTTACGCTGTTTTGACTGCCATGACATAATGTGCCTCAATACAGTGACCCCCCCCCCCCCCCCCCCC
>NW_019203905.1:0-337 GCF_002260705.1 Seriola dumerili
GACAGCCCTGCCAGACGCAAAGGCCCGCCCCCAGAAAGAGAGAAAGGATGATGCAGCCACCGTACTCGCTTGACAATGAGCTCGCCGCTCTGCTCACATTACCTTGAACCTGGATTCATAGTCCACCAACCAGAGCCAAAGCCTGACCAAATAAGGTCGCGACATGAAAACTGGGCATCCACAAAGTGTTGGGTGCAGGCGCAGAGAGGAGAGCTTCATCCTTGCGGTGGACAGTGCAGCTGCCAAAAACAGAGCTTGACAAAACACTTGCTTATAGTCTGTTCCCCAGGTCAACAAATGATTCAAAGCACTTGAGAAAAGTTTTCTCCTTAATTTG
>NW_019203906.1:0-136 GCF_002260705.1 Seriola dumerili
CTCTCAGGTGTATTTTACTGTTTTTATGACCAAGCTGAAAAGAATCATTCAAACATATTCTGAGGGATATTTAGTCGGCAAATGTGTTCAAGATATTAATGTTTGACTTATACACAGTCAGACTTTTTTGAACTTG
>NW_019203907.1:0-182 GCF_002260705.1 Seriola dumerili
TTGTGATAACCTCTCCTTTGAACTCAGTAATTTTGGGCATCCCATGGCTAAAACGCCACAACCCTCACATCGACTGGACAACAGGCACGATTCGAAAATGGAGTCTGCATTGCCACGCCCACTGCCTTCGTTCAGCAGAACCCCTCAGAGACACCAGCTCCAGCCAGTCAGCAGAGGACATA
>NW_019203908.1:0-193 GCF_002260705.1 Seriola dumerili
ACAAGGTTTCTCCTCATATATGTGATATTTACCAAATGTAGACATGAGATCTTTTTTTTTTTTTTTTTAAGAATTTTTGGGGCTTTTTGTGCCTTTTAATGGACAGGACAGTAGCTAGACAGGAAATAGGGAGGCAGAGAGAGGGGGAGTGACGCGCAGGAAAGGGCCGTCCGATGCGGGAGTCGAACCGGGG
>NW_019203909.1:0-104 GCF_002260705.1 Seriola dumerili
GTTTTATGCCTTAATATACTGTGACGTTTTTATGCCTTATTATACAATGACATTTTTATTAAATTTTATTCCTCACTATACTATGACATTTTTATGACATTTTA
>NW_019203910.1:0-258 GCF_002260705.1 Seriola dumerili
CAGCAGCAGCAGCACCACCAGCAGCAGCAGCACCACCAGCAGCAGTATTGCCTCCAGCAACAACACCTGGCAAAGATGACTTCCAGTGGCATGAACATGATGGGCAAGATCATCTTCTACGAGGACAGGAACTTCCAGGGCCGCTCTTACGAGTGCATGAGCGACTGCCCCGACATGTCCTCCTTCCTGAGCCGCTGCCATTCCTGCAGGGTGGAGAGGGGCTGCTTCATGGTCTACGACCGCCCCAACTACATGGGA
>NW_019203911.1:0-173 GCF_002260705.1 Seriola dumerili
GTTCACAGAATAGTGACAGTGTTTGCTGCAGGTTTGATGTCGCTGACTTAAACTCCTGCAGCACAATTTAATTATCACAACAATCCCACTGTTAGTTTTGAGGTGTTTAATGTCTCCTGACAGAAATCAGATACGAAAACATGTTACAGCTAAAGGAAAAAATATTTAAATAC
>NW_019203912.1:0-105 GCF_002260705.1 Seriola dumerili
TGTTGGTGGTATTTCACCTGTAGGCTGATAATAATAATCGACAGATGCACAGTTATGGCAGAACAGCCATAGATGTTCATTACATATTATCACGTATTTGTTTCA
>NW_019203913.1:0-116 GCF_002260705.1 Seriola dumerili
GTATAAAAAAATGTAAGATGATGTTCTACTATATAAACAACAAATTACACATAAGAAGTGGAATTAGCAAATTGCAAAAACACAACAAAACCTTCCAAAACCGTTACAGTTAAAAT
>NW_019203914.1:0-106 GCF_002260705.1 Seriola dumerili
ATCCTTCGATTAGCTATCAATGCTACAGCAGCCGGATGTGAATTTACGAACCCTACTATAGAGTTGACATGACTCACCCTACACTGCCTCTGATTGGCTAATGATC
>NW_019203915.1:0-133 GCF_002260705.1 Seriola dumerili
TCAAAGTTAATTCACCGTATTTTAAAATCATGAATGTTCATTACCCTCTAGTGGTCGAAATGGGGAACTGGAACCATCAATTAAATTGGTTGCAAAAACGTACAGTATCAGCGTAATAAGTGGTGCACAAGTT
>NW_019203916.1:0-132 GCF_002260705.1 Seriola dumerili
CAAGTGGGTTACAAATGCTGAAACAAGAATTTCAAATTTCAGAACAATTGCTTCAAAGTCTGAAATAGCTGACATGAAAGATCTTCTCATGTCTTTGAGAAGTGAAGCCTCCACAGTGCTGTCTAAGTGGGA
>NW_019203917.1:0-112 GCF_002260705.1 Seriola dumerili
TGTGCCCAGGTGTCCTTCATGGAGAGTCTCCAATACTCTGGTGCGTAGTTTTGGCAGTACTACAACACGGGATCCACACAGCAAGGTCCCCTGACACACTGAGAGCTGGTCA
>NW_019203918.1:0-281 GCF_002260705.1 Seriola dumerili
GCAGGGGACATGACCTGTGAGGCATTACATTAGGTGTGTGGGAGGAGCCAGGTGATGTGGGTGTTTCCCTGCAGCATTTCAGTCGTCATGCCAGAGCAGCAGACAGAGATCAGTGCGTTACAGTTTCCTTCCATCTGATAACTCCATGACGGACAAGCGGTAACAATGGAGGTCTGCAGAGTCCACACACCTGTCCACTGAGCACACGTTTACACTCACTCAAACTTCATAGTATAGTGATAGTGATCATAGTATAATAAGGCGTAAAATGTCATAAAAAC
>NW_019203919.1:0-112 GCF_002260705.1 Seriola dumerili
AGGTCTTTCCTTTTGTTGGAATATTTTCACTTCATCTCTCATTTGTCTCCTCCTTTTTTTAATTCTCCATTCCCCCCCCCCCCCGCGTCTCTCTCAGGTATAATCTAGTCAG
>NW_019203920.1:0-673 GCF_002260705.1 Seriola dumerili
GGGCCAACTGGGCCAGGGCTAGCTGGTTAGCATGCTAACATCAGAGTTAGGGTTTGAGGGTTAGAAATAGATGCAGAACAAAAGGGTTGTTTTTGTGTGATGCTGAACTCACAATGTTTGAGTTGTTAATGCTAACATTAGCTATGAAGCAATAGCAAAACTGAATATTTTTGGCAGATTAAATAAACATAGACTAAAAGCTGCTGATATCTTACTCTGCATTGACACGCACATTTACAAGAATGGAGACATCTGTGCTCTTGAGTACCTCCTCATACACACACACATATTGCAATATTTGTGGGGACCCGTCATTGATGTAATGCATTCCCTAGCTGGTTACCCTAACCTCACCCATCACAACTGAAATCCTAACCTCAACCGTCCTAACCTTCACACAGCTTTTTAAATTTGGGCTCTAGGGTTTTTGGTCCCTCAAGTTTAAATGGTTTCCTATTTGTTGGACCCCACAAATATAGTGAAGCAAGGCTACAAACACACATACACACACATACATACACACCCACACAAGCATCTTAATGATACCCTGATTCAAACGGTCAGTGGTTAATAGAGGTGTGTGTCAACGGGAGTCCTGTGGGATAAACATGAATCGTTGGATGTTGTGCATAAAACCTCTGCACACACACACACACACACACACACACACACA
>NW_019203921.1:0-110 GCF_002260705.1 Seriola dumerili
TTGTTGTTGTTGTTGTTAAACATATTATTATTCCATCCATGCTGTAGTGTCAGTTCCCTAGTGAAAGTCAGGTTTAAACTGTGTAGAAGGAGTTGACTGACCTGAGTCTG
>NW_019203922.1:0-215 GCF_002260705.1 Seriola dumerili
GATCCTATCAACCTTTTCCAGCCGCATCATTTCACAGTGCCGCATCTTACATGTAATTTCTGTAATGTCGTCCAATGTAACATAAAAATATAGCTCATCTTTAATCCCAAAATAAATAAAAATAATAATATGATGAATATAATATGCAAGGAGAGAAAATAAAAAGGTTGTAGTTGAAAGGGGAATTAGAGCCGGGCAGAGAGTTTTCAACATGA
>NW_019203923.1:0-138 GCF_002260705.1 Seriola dumerili
CATGTTTAACAATGTAGTTGGTTTTATTTTCCATTTTCTAATTTTTCATTCATGTTTTTAATATGAATTTATATTCAATTTATGTCTTTTTTCATATGAATTATTATTATTATTATTATCATTATTATTATCATTATT
>NW_019203924.1:0-127 GCF_002260705.1 Seriola dumerili
ACGAGCCGAATGATAAAACAGGTCATGAGAACTGTGTTTGGATGAACACTGCACGTGAATGGTTCGATATTGCTTGTGATCGGGAATTTTCATTCATCTGCTACAATGGTGAGCATATGTGGCTAAT
>NW_019203925.1:0-289 GCF_002260705.1 Seriola dumerili
AAAACGTCACAGTATAATATGGCATAAACATGTCAAAAAGTAGTAAGAGACACAAGTACATCAGAATAACTGGGAACTGAACTCGCTACCTCGTAATCGTAAGGTATCAGTTGTAACCACTGTTCCACAGTAGGAATTGGTTATGTAACAATTTATGTAATATATAAAATCATCAAAGAATAGAAAGGCATAAGAAGGTTGCTGTGTTGTAAGTCATAAAAACGTCAAAAAACGTCATAGCATAGGAAGACATAAATATTTGAAAAAACGTCATAGTATAGCAAGGCAT
>NW_019203926.1:0-120 GCF_002260705.1 Seriola dumerili
ATTTTCCTTTCACCTCTCATCATTTAAGCACAGGTGGAGCCAGATGTCTTTTTTTTTAAGGCTCTCGCATGATGACATAAACTCACACATCGATCAGTCCTGACTCCTTAGAGGAGATGC
>NW_019203927.1:0-187 GCF_002260705.1 Seriola dumerili
ATCGACAGTGACACAACAAATCACTGATGTCAAAGCATGCGTTTTGTGTTTGATAGTGTGTTGCGAAACACCACTGACATGTACGACGGGCTCATGTCGTGCACACAGAGGCGCACGCACAGCCACACGAACACAACGTGCCGCTGTCGGCGTGGAAGTTCTTCACTGTGAGTGAAGAAGACACAAA
>NW_019203928.1:0-104 GCF_002260705.1 Seriola dumerili
CCCTCAGACCACTAATGATTTCACACCAGCTCACTGAGAAACCGTCTTTGCATCTCACTTCTCACCGTTAGTGGTCAGTGGTCATTAGTAGTTTCTTTTTCACT
>NW_019203929.1:0-282 GCF_002260705.1 Seriola dumerili
CCCCTCCCTCTCTACGCCAAAAACAGTGACAGAAACTGAAAACCAGTCAGACTGAAAAATAGTGACAGCACAAAAAAACTGTCACTGGAAAAAATCTGCAGATTGAAAACGCATCAATATACAAAGAATATCAAAGCTAAATAAGATAATAAGATTGTAGTTTTAATATCTGCCTTTCATTTTTATATGACATATATGCCCCTATATCAAGAGTGATGTTGCCATATGTGACACCTATAAGAGGAAATATTATTATCACATATATACATCCTCTGGATATAT
>NW_019203930.1:0-113 GCF_002260705.1 Seriola dumerili
GTTTAATTCATGTTTGATGATCTTCTCTAAAGGATTTCTTCTCTGACAGTCACTTCCCACTCTTTGTACGCCCACCCCCCCCCCGAGCATTAAAAGTCTCTCTAATGATGTTG
>NW_019203931.1:0-208 GCF_002260705.1 Seriola dumerili
AAAGTCATCAGTTACACCTGAGCATGCAATACTATTCATCTGCTGTGTTAACGTGCTCCCAGTGTTAAAATCTGGTACTTTCCTCGATAGAAGCTGTCTCTGTGTCTGCAAACTGACAGCTTTAACATTAAGTGTGATTTCATCACAGAACACTTCAGGATAGGTTATGCTGTCTATTTGAGTACCATCCATGAAGAATTTGATGGAC
>NW_019203932.1:0-174 GCF_002260705.1 Seriola dumerili
AGAAAAGAGGAGATAAGTAGTTGATGTCTTATGAGTAAGGCCGACTGAAATGTTCATTTATAATCATGGAAATAGTTAACAGATAATTTTTCTACTAAAAGACATCAGAAGTTTAGTTTTTATTTCCAGTTGTGCTCACAGAGTCTCCTCATGTTATTCTGAGCTGCAGTGATG
>NW_019203933.1:0-100 GCF_002260705.1 Seriola dumerili
AAAAATGTCATAGTATAGTAAGGCATAAAAAAGACATAAAATGGTAAGGCATAAAAAGTCTTAGTATAGTTAGGCATAAAAGAGTCGTAATATGGTGATG
>NW_019203934.1:0-265 GCF_002260705.1 Seriola dumerili
AAAATGGGTGATAGGTTAGGTTGCACGGCTGATTACACTTGTTTACTCTCATATCAAACAAACTTTCCTTTTATTTTGACTAACAGACCTTTTTATATGCATTTTACCTTTTAAACTGTAAATAGCTTAACTTATTTAACTGTACATATAATATTTATACATTTTATCCAATACATAGACTTTTTTAACCAGTTTTAGTATTATGAACATGTGGCCCTTTTATACAACTATTTATGTACTATAAATGAGTTTAGACAGGGCTACA
>NW_019203935.1:0-126 GCF_002260705.1 Seriola dumerili
TGTGTCTCATCACATTGGCTTTGTTGTACCTTTGTGCTGTTGTACAGATAATTGAACAGATTGACATTCAAAGGATTTTTTTTAGAGTGTGGTGAAATACCTTTTTAAATATGAAATTAAAATTGA
>NW_019203936.1:0-110 GCF_002260705.1 Seriola dumerili
ACTCATTAATGCACACATACAGAGACTGTCACAGAAAACTGATGTCTTATTCAAAAAAAAAAAAAAAAAAAAATCTGGATCTTACGTTTGCTGAGTGTGTAAAGGACCTG